>NC_083582.1:59282726-59490226 GCF_027579695.1 Neoarius graeffei | reverse complement strand
TATGTGGCCCAGTGGGGGAGTGGTGGAATTTAAATACAGATTTTTCTTTATAATGGAAAGCAGAGTAAGAGCTATATTAATCCAATCCTATAGCCACACTCACAAATTCATATGGAGCCATACATAACAATGCATGTGCAAAACAAACCTAAGCTGCTGCATACGGTATATCAAGTCAACTTTATATAAGAATGTCTATGAAGTATTATTTTTAAATGTCTAACTGTAGCAAATTAAGCTAACTGAATGTGATATTATGGCAAGATTTAATATCATGGACTCTATTCTGTGTATGTATCCATGCATCACACGTGCAACCTCCAGTCATGAAATAAATCCCGTCACACAAGCTCTTGTGACTACTGAATGTCCTTTCAACCGGACAGCTATCATTGCAGTGAGTGTGGCTCCCCACACCAGTGGCATTCATCAGAAGAGGAGGACTCCCCTGAGGAATACACGAGGAAAAGCACGGAACGATGGCCTCCTCCAGGGCTTTCTAACCTTAAACATAACCCAGATAGCCCCCATTGGCACAGGAGAACAGATTTCCTGTCAGCCAGGTGAATGACTATTAGTTTACAGACACTATGGGAGATAGAAGAGAGGAAGAGACAAAGTATAATGGTGTTGAGATGGGCTTCAAGTCTGAGCTTTTCATTTCCTCTCTGCAAATATATATACACACCGTATATATATATATATATATATATATATATATATATATATATATATATATATATACACTTTTTTCTGTGCTATCTGACTCAGACTTACTCTAACACAGGGCACACAGCCTTCTTTCTATCTCTGAATGCTGGATAATGACAAATGGATTGAGGACACAGAGAAGGAATGAGTGAACTGGACAAAGAGACTGAACAAAAGTTTAATAATGTGAAAGAATGGACAAAAGATGATGTTGATTTGTGATGGAAATGGAGGTGCTGCAAAGGTGTATGCAAAGATTAGTTGAGAGGTGACTATGAAGCCTCAACTCTTGCTGTTTATAACAAAAAATATAAAGACCACTGTGGCAGCGGGGGCGTGGTCAAGCGCCGGTCTGTGACAGGAGGGTGGAGCCAGGGAAGGTGAGTGGCAGAATTGCTACACCTGACGGTAATTAACCTGTGTTTTGTGTGTGTTTTCCCAGTAAACCGCTCCCTATTTAAGGAGGCTGAGAGAGAGCAGAGGGAGCGCGACCCGGGATTGGAGGCTGAGTGTGTGTCTGTGTGCGTGTGTGCTTACGCCGTAGTATAACTGAAAAGTTGTTTAATAAATACGCTTTCTCTACCTCCAAACGTTGTCCTGCCGTCCTCTGTGCTCCACCCACGCATTATCCGCGCTACAGTGGTGCCGAAACCCGGGACAGGTGGAGCACCAGTTCTGCAGCTCCATAGAATCCTCCCCATTCGCGGACTTGGTCCACGCCCTCGCCACGGCTCAGCAGATCCAGCACCAGGCACTCGTCACGCTCCGAAAGGAGCAGGAGCGCCGCTTCGAAGCCCTGGTGCTGGCCCAGCAGGAAGACCGAGAGGCGTTCTGGCGGCTGCACGCATCGGCGGGGTCCACCAGCGCCCCGGCCGCAGGCCCGTCTCCCCTCACCTTGACCAAGATGGGCCCGCAGGACAACCCCGAGGCTTTCATCACCGTGTTCGAGCAGGTCGCCGAAGCCTCGGGGTGGCTGATGGAGCAGCGCGCGACGCGCCTCCTCCCCCTCCTGATGGGAGAGGCGCAGCTGGCCGCACTACAGCTCCCCGCCGACCGCCAGCTGGCCTACGCCGACCTTCGCCGGGCCGTCCTCCAGAGTGTGGGGCGCACGCCGGAGCAGCAGCACCAGCGCTTCCGCGCGCTGCGGATGGAGGAAGTCGGCAGCCCGTTCGCGTTCGGCCAGCAGCTCCGGGACGCCTGCTGGCGGTGGCTGAGGGCCGAAGATCGCGACGCCGAGGGAATCATCGACCAGATGGCGCTGGAACAGTTCATCGCCCGCTTACCAGCTGGAACCGCGGAGTGGGTCCAGTGCCACCGCCCAGCGTCGCTGGATCAGGCCGTATGACTGGCGGAGGATCATCTGGCGGCTGTTCCGGCGGCAGGACAACGGACGACATCGTCTTCTCTCTCCTCTTCTCTCTCTCTGTCTCCCCCCCTCCTCCCGTGTCCCGTCCTCGCCCCATTCCCCCACCACGGAGGCGGGGGCCGGCTCCACCCCAGCCGGCCCGCCGCACCCGTGGTGCCCTCCCGTTTCTCCCTTCTGTGTCTGTCTCTCCCCCCCCTCAGGTGAGTGAGCCCCAGAACACAGCTGCAGAGGGAAGGCCCAGGCCGGTTTGCTGGCGCTGCGGGGAACCGGGCCACCTGCAGCAACAGTGTGCAGCGATGGAGGTGGGGGCGGTGGTGCGGATCCCCGACGCGCCAGAGGCTGCCCTCGATCTGGCCGGAGCGTATTGCATACCGGTAAGTGTACAAGGGCCTACATATCAGGCGTTGGTGGATTCAGGCTGCAATCAGACCTTGATCCGCCAAAGCCTGGTGCAAAACGAGGCATTGGGGGGAGCACAAGGGTTGAAGGTGTTGTGTGTGCACGGGGATATTCACAGCTACCCGTTGGTGTCGGTCCACATATATTTCAGAGGGGAAAAATCGATAGTGAAGGCGGCGGTTAATCCTTGCCTTACCCACTCTTTGATCTTGGGGACTGATTGGCCGGGATTTCGGGGTTTAATGGCACGCCTAGTAAAGAGTGGGTCCTGCCGGTTGACGGGGGAAGGTCCCAGTGTCGCTTTGGCTGGAGCTGCGGTCGCAGAGCCGTCTACGTCATCTCCGCAACGGAGTGAGGAGCCGCCGGCCCCTCCTCTTTCTATTGGGGAATCCCTCGCGGATTTCCCACTGGAACAATCGCGAGACGAGACTCTGCGACACGCGTTTTACCAAGTGAGAGTAATCGATGGTCAAACGCTCCAGCCGAACGCCACCCCGTCCTTCCCCTATTTTTCCATTTTGAAGGATAGGTTATACCGAGTGACGCAGGACACTCAGACGAAAGAGCGAGTCACCCAGTTGTTAATTCCAAAGAGCCGCCGGGAATTGGTATTCCAGGCGGCTCACTTTAATCCCATGGCTGGACACCTCGGGCAGGATAAGACACTCGCCCGGATAATGGCCCGATTCTATTGGCCGGGGATTCGCGGCGACGTCCGTAAATGGTGTACAGCATGCCACGAATGCCAGTTAGTAAATCCAGCGGCCATTCCAAAAGCGCCCTTGTGCCCCCTACCATTAATCGAGACCCTGTTCGAAAGAATTGGGATGGATCTCGTCGGGCCATTAGATCGGTCAACACGAGGGTACCGCTTTATATTGGTTCTGGTGGACTATGCAATGCGATACCCGGAAGCGATGCCTCTTCGCAATATCAGCACGCAGTATTGCAGAGGCCCTCTTCCACGACATCTCCCGGGTTGGAATCCCGAAAGAGATTCTGACTGACCAAGGCACCTCATTTATGTCACGAACACTGAGCGAACTGTATGGGCTACTGGGTATTAAGCTGATCCGCACCAGCGTTTATCACCCACAGACGGACGGTTTAGTTGAATGGTTCAATCGCACCCTCAAGAATATTATCAAAAAATTCGTAAGTGAGGACGCACGTAACTGGGATAAGTGGCTCAAACCCTTGTTGTGTGCAGTGCAAGAGGTCCCCCAAGCCTCCACGGGGTTCTCCCCGTTTGAATTATTATATGGGCGTAAGCCGCACGGCATCTTAGATGTACTGTGGGAAAATTGGGAGGAGGGACCTTCACAGAGCAAAAACAAAATTCAGTATGTTATGGATCTGCGCGCAAAACTCCACACACTCACCCACCTAACTCAGGAGAATTTGCGGCAGGCCCAGGAACGGCAAGCCCGCCTGTACAACAAGGGCACGCGCCTTAGAGAGTTCACTCCGGGAGATAAGGTACTCGTCCTGTTGCCCACGTCGAGCTCCAAATTAATCGCCAAGTGGCAAGGACCCTTTGAGGTCACACGGTGAGTCGGGGACGTCGACTATGAGGTTAGGCGAACGGACAGGGAGGGGGCACTACAGATCTACCACCTCAATCTGCTGAAACTCTGGAACGAGGAGGTCCCCGTGGCGTTGGTGTCGGTAGTTCCGGAGAAGGCAGAGCTGGGGCCGGAGGTCCAAAAAGGGTCATTGACATCACGTACCTCTCCGGTCCCCTGTGGAGACCACCTCTCCCCGACCCAACTCACAGAGGTCGCCCAGTTGCAGGCCGAGTTTTCGGATGTGTTCTCGCCCCTGTCCAGTCGCACTAACCTCATAGAACACCACATAGAGACGCCCCGGGGGGTGGTAGTGCGTAGCCGTCCTTATAGATTACCCGAACACAAAAAAAAGGTGGTTCGGGAAGAACTTCAGGCCATGCTCAAAATGGGCATCGTCGAGGAGTCCCACAGTGACTGGAGCAGCCCGGTGGTCTTGGTTCCCAAGGCCGACGGCTCGGTCCGGTTCTGTGTGGACTATAGAAAAGTCAACGCGGTGTCTAAATTCGACGCGTACCCAATGCCTCGTATTGATGAGTTGCTCGATCGACTAGGCATGGCTCGCTATTACTCGACACTGGATTTGACGAAGGGATATTGGCAGATCCCCTTGACTCCATTATTCCGAGAGAAAACGGCCTTTTCCACACCGTTTGGCTTACACCAGTTCGTCACACTTCCGTTTGGGCTGTTTGGGGCGCCTGCTACGTTTCAGCGACTGATGGACCAGGTCCTCCGGCCGCACGCCACCTATGCGGCCGCTTACCTAGACGACATCATCATTTATAGTAATGACTGGCAGCGGCACCTGCAACACCTGAGGGCCGTCCTTAGGTCGCTGAGGTGGGCGGGACTCACTGCCAACCCGAAGAAGTGTGCGATTGGGCGGGTGGAAGTACGGTATCTGGGCTTCCACTTGGGCAATGGGCAGGTGCGTCCCCAAATTAATAAGACCGCAGCGATTGCGGCCTGCCCGAGGCCCAAGACCAAAAAAGGGGGTGAGACAGTTCCTGGGGCTGGCTGGCTACTATCGTAGGTTTATACCTAATTATTCGGACGTCACCAGCCCGCTGACTGACCTCACTAAAAAGGGGGTGCCAGATCCGGTCTAGTGGACGGAGCAGTGCCAGCAGGCTTTCTCTGAGCTAAAGGCTGCACTGTGTGGGGGGCCACTCTTACACTCCCCTGACTTCTCTCTCCCTTTTTTGTTACAGACGGATGCGTCGGACAGAGGGCTGGGGGCCGTTTTGTCCTAGCGGGTGGAGGGGGAGGACCGCCCGGTCCTATACATCAGCCACAAGCTGTCAGTGTGTGAGGGGCACTACAGCACAATTGAGAAAGAGTGCCTGGTGATCAAGTGGGCGGTCCTTGCCCTCCGTTACTACCTGCTGGGGCGCTCTTTCACCCTCTGTTTGGACCACGCGCCCCTCCAGTGGCTCCACCGCATGAAGGATGCCAACGCGCAGATCACCCGTTGGTATCTGGCACTCCAACCCTTCAACTTCAAGGTGGTCCACAGGCCGGGGGCGCAGATGGTCGTGGCGGACTTCCTCTCCCGTCGGGGGGGAGTCGGCTGCGGGCCGGACAGGCGCCCGGCCTGAGTCGGGCGATGGGGGTATGTGGCAGCGGGGGCATGGTCAAGCGCCGGTCTGTGACAGGAGGGTGGAGCCAGGGAAGGTGAGTGGCAGAATCGCTACACCTGACAGTAATTAACCTGTGTTTTGTGTGTGTTTTCCCAGTAAACCGCTCCCTATTTAAGGAGGCTGAGAGAGAGCAGAGGGAGCGCGACCCGGGATTGGAGGCTGAGTGTGTGTCTGTGTGCGTGTGTGCTTACGCCGTAGTATAACTGAAAAGTTGTTTAATAAATACGCTTTCTCTACCTCCAAACGTTGTCCTGCCGTCCTCTGTGCTCCACCCACGCATTATCCGTGCTACAACCACAAAGAAACCCTTAAAATGTCAATTGTCCTGTGAAAGATGACTGAAGTAAGAATTATTCCCAACACTTACATGTTTTCAGATGAACACACGAACAAAAAATGATTTTGTGTCCTGTTTTGGAAAAAAGGCTATCATAACACATGAAGAGAAAATCAATATCAGTATTTATCTGACATTTTAAAGTATAGAAATATTTATGGCAGTATCAAAGACCCATACTGTTTTCTAAAGGCTAAGAAATAATTTGAAAATCCTTCCCAAACATGTGTATTTCCTAGAATTTAAAATTAGGTATATGCTTTTGTAAAGCATGCCTCTAAAATTCTATGATTTTCCCCACCCACCTCCAACATATTCCTGAAATTTAATATTTCACCTACTGCTGAATGTCACCAAAAATTTGAAGTCATATTCATCTGAGCAGTATGTGGATTACTTTTTTATTATGCAGATGAAGAAAAGAGGTTTCTGAAATTAAGTCATTACCCAGTCCACTGAGTCATGATTTTCAATCGTAGGGTTATACTTGCACCATCAAACATCTTAGAACAACACAGTATTAACTGAGCAAATACTATGGCTCACAGTGCTGGGCTCAGAACTTGGATTAGTTTTGACTTTGGCAAGATTTAAACACTATTTATGTAAGATGGATTTGTAATGTCATGTTTATTTATCCCCGTTTTTAGACTGCATCTGAGTTAAGGCAATATGGGTTGTCATGTTATTCATAGTTATTCAAGGTTTTAGCTACACATACTAGTCATTTCCTGGTCAAGTGTGGTCACTTTTTAAGATGCATCCTTTCTCACCTTCATAGGTGGACCCTAGGTGTGTGGTTTGTGCAATCACATTTTGTTCAGCCCTAGAAAGCATGGTTTAGTTTGTCTGATAACTATCTGTCCATGTAAAGCTTGAAGAAGCTTTGCTTGTGAGTAGTATTGTTTCATATGTTATTTCACTGTATGTGTGTAGGCAAAGTTAGTGACTTTATACATTTTATGATGCTGTATAACAAAAGCTCACCTCTGTTCTTCTCACACTGTTATACTAGCTCAGTAGCTCCCACTGTTGTGTCCCATGGTTCATATTACAGTTTAAGATGAACTACTTTCTTTATTGCCATTTTAGTTTCACAGAATCACAGTGTGTAGAGAAACCATATGAATGCTCAAGACATACAAGTAAAGATGGGTTTTCATTCAGGCCTCTATGAAGTGACTGTTTCGCTATCTGTCTATTCATGCAAAGTAGACACACACTAGAAGACAGGATATTTGTTAAACCACTTGAGACAGTGAGATGATAGATAGATAGATAGATAGATAGATAGATAGATAGATAGATAGATAGATAGATAGATAGATAGATAGATGTCAACCTATATGGAATGTCCCTATTTTATACGGATTTGATTCAATAAACGTAGTATACGGGCATACAAATAAAGTTATATGGATTCTTAAAAAAAACCAATATTTATTTAGAGCTATAATCAATTCCCACGATGATAAAAGAGCGCATAACATTTACAAATGTACTGTACACCACAGAAAGCACAAACAGCCAGTAAAGAGTCTTATGAAATCGCGCGTTATCTTGTGGTAGCGAGACTTCGTTCCACTTTTGATCATGCGCACACCGCATTGCGAGAATCCTGCCAACCAGGAAGTAACATTTTGTTTGAAAAGCGTATTTCCACCTGAGCGACTTTCACTAGCGATTGAAAAGATTCTGAATGGGCACTCCAGCAAGATCAACACAGACGCTTGCTGTGACATGCAGCCTAGTGAGGTATTGGTGCAGAGTGCTAAAAAAGCTGTCATGGAGTACAATTCAGAACATTAGAGTGACACTTTGTGTTTTTGTCAAACATTGGAGCTTTGTATTCATTCTGAAGGTTTATTGTTATTAATATTGAATAAAAAGTAACTGGGATATATCATTGTTAATTATCATTCAAATTTTAGGTAAATTATTTTAATTTGCATCTTATAAGGATTTTATAAGGGAAATACGGATTTTGGAGGTTGGTTATACAGGTTTGATTGACCAGAGGTTGACACGTATAGACAGATAGATAGATAGATAGATAGATAGATAGATAGATAGATAGATAGATAGATAGATAGATAGATAAAGGCTTGACCTTCTTCAAGTAATGTGCGTAAAATTACCTTCTTGTCTCTTGGAGGACAATATATAAGGGCTTTCACATTTGTACTCCCACACTATCAACTCTGACTTCCAAACATCAAAAAGGAGAGCGACATGGAGAGAGAGAAAAAGAGAAAAAAAAATTGAGACAGACTGATAGTAAATCGCACATGCTATTCAGTAGTAAACTGTATGTACACTTCTCCAGGCCCAGTGTTTAACAAAGTGTCTAACAGTAATACATCTGGGGAACTAGACATAACCATCTGTCAACACATTTCTTCTTCTCACTTTTGTATGTTTGCTCTTTTCCTCCTCCACCTGTCTTGGTCCTTGGATAAGCATTATTCATTCTTGCCAGCCTACATTACATGATTACCAGTACTGATTTTTCTAGGTTGGCTGAATAGTAAGGTGGATCTGGATGTGAAAACTGCTGCACATCATGGATGTCACCTTGCCAGGCTTCTATACTCTTTTCAGTTTGTCCAGTAGAATTTTCTCCATCATTCTTCTCCAGTCCTCCTTTACTTATTTTTATCATTCTTTGTCCTATTCACCTTGCAAGGTTGCAGTCCTGTTCCATCTTACAAATTCATTCCTGAGTTTAAAACCTGCCTGTTTCTAGCCTGGAGGACTGGAGATCCGATTGGCTTTAGTATTTCACACAGATTATGGAAAAAGATCATGAATCTGAATCATTCTTTAAGAATTTATTGGTACAGAAAGATACATCTTCAATATATTGTGACCTTAGTATTGTAAGGTTATATCTACTATTTATTATATAAAGGAAAATGTAGAATGAGCTGGTCATTATTGCAAAATAAACCCAGACAGGGTGATGCAGGATTCTGACGTATAGTGTTATTTCGCAATAATCACTGGCTCACTGTACATTGTCCTGCTTATTATATGGCTACTTACTAAAGAAATCAAGAATTTAGCACAAAATATTGATTTAATAATTATTTTGTTGATTTAAAAAATGATTTATCGCTTCTGCTAATGATGTAGTGACAGTCTCTTAGGCATGGCAACGGTCTGTTATACAGAAATAACAGACTCTAGAATGCCATAATTGACCAAACAGAATTAAGTACTCAACAAAGCCATAATAATTGTAATAATAAATGTAATAGTAAATCATATAGAATATTGCAATATTAAGGTCACAATATTTTATGAATATTTTAGATTATTTTAGGAATGGATTATGTTGTCACCAGCATTGTTGCATTAATAAAAGGAAATTAAAACAGTGAATAACACTTGAAAACACTAACATTCTATCACCTTGGCACATAGTCAAACGTACTACATTTGAAAAGCTCTACAGTGCACTAAAAACCTATTTTGCATGTGAATATTTTCATACAAATACAAATGCCTATTGTGGCAGTATTGTAATAAGAGCATTGTGATGAGTGGCATGTGCAGCAGGTAACAAGGTCTCAGCATCCTGTCCACACCTTGTCGGCTCTGACACACATTCCATAACAACATCACCACTGTCTTGTCACGAACCTTCATTGGCTCAAGGGCAAAAAAAAAATCTGATTCCCAAAAGCCTTCTCAAACAAGGACACAAGAACAAGAGTACCCTTATTTCTTATCTAAGCTTATGGTTCTCATAAAAAAGAAAGGCAGAAAAAGAGGCACTGAGTAGATAGTACAATCATCATCTGTTTCTTGCTCAATTATTCAGAAGGCTGACGATTTACCATAAAATGACCCATCTTTGCACAGCAATCCCCTAAATCACAGTGACTGCAAAGGACATTGTCTGCCTTGCATTGTGCATTGAGTAAACAACTTCAAGTAAGAATCAGCCCCCACACACTGCCATTGCTGCCTTTATAAACTATCAACCTAGGGAAGAGATAAAGCGCTGCACTCCTACCATAAAAAACGAATAAGAAATCATCCTGACACAGCCACGCATCTTGAGCCTGAAGAGACGGGGAATTGTGAGAGCTGAGTTTCTGAAGGTCATTGCATGCCAGCCACTTTCCTAGCCATAATCACCAAGGGCCATGATGAATTTGAAAGGGATGCTATAGGTGGAGGTTAATCCATTTGGTTCAGGTGGGAAATAGGTGGCAAAGAAGTCAGAAGAGTGTGTGATAGCTAAAAGCGAGAATCGTAAGAGTGAAATTCATGAAAGCCAACAGAGACTGTGACAGAAGTGGGAATTATATGTTAATTCTACATTTAAAAAGGCCACTCAAGGACACATGTGCCTCCTTTAGCATCTACACAGCAAAATCCCCAGTGTTGAATTAACACCCAGAGTGTTGATTTAACACCCTACTGTGTTTATATAGGTCCAATTGGACACAAATTAAATCTGAAAGTGTTAATTCAACACTGAGGAATTTGCTGTGTATCTTAATATCATCTGGATATCAGAGAAACTGCATTTTCTGCCCTGCCTTTGCTCAATGGTGGGGGGTGGGTTAATCAAAGCTTCACTGCAGGTGAAGGAAGCAAGTCATTAACCTCCTGGTACACATTCAGACTTTTCCTCTGCATCAAACATGGGTCAGAGGGAAGTCAAGGAAGAATGAATGAACCTATCTGATGATGAAGCACTTATTTATTTATTTGGACTTAATGCATAAACCAATATAGAAATATTCTCTAAGGCTCATTTATGTCCACTGTTCATCCTAACTGCCTGAAAACCTTGATTAAATTCTCTGAAATTAATAAATAAATGTTGAAAGAGCATGAAAGAATGACAAACTGACTGAGGCCTGTCTCAGAACAACAAATCGATGAAGCAAATGATTTTCTATATGCTATACAGCCATCAAGCATAATACAGAGACAATACAGCAGACAAAATACCACTGCTACCATTTAGACTGTGGGTTGGATGGCTGTTGGTTATGGAAGTAATCGATGCATGACCCGATAAATTACTCAACACTTGCACAAAGAGTCAATAAAATTCACATAGAAAAACTGCAAAATGCAGGGGACTTCTAACTGCACATTACTATACAGTTACTAGGGTTCATGTGTTCAAATTAAATCTAATCACCGCTAATGATTAAATGACAAATACAAACCATAATTAAACTATATTTCACTGACAATGTCAACACCATCAATAAGGAAATGCTCTTATTTAACCAAATTTTCAATACGTATATTGTAGCATTATTTCTGTTGACTTTAACCATAAGAGCAAATAAACTGACCATATGAATCTCAATAATAAAATCCCATATTTTTCTAGAAAATTCATCTTTGAAATAGAGGGAACTATATGGGGTGGAGGTGTAAAAAAATTATCAACTTACCAGCTTGTCTCAGTATAGCAGAACAAAATGATGCACAAAGTATTTATATGCACTCTAGACATCAACAAGCAGACACAAACAATTAAACAGATGAAATACAGGTGTGCACATTTGGTCTGAGCTGGATGCCTGAATGAGATCAGTACATTAGTCAATCCATCAAATGACATTAGAACAAATGTTCATAGAATTCGCCATAAAAAGCCTGAAAAGCCAAACTTGTCAGTTCGATCATTCCATTATTTCACCATGATAATGATATACATAAACAAGAAGCTATATTTGGTTGTCATCATTTGCAAGCAAGTGGATGTAAATACAGATTATGGTTTTATTTTAAAAATTGGAACAGGCAAACAAATCCAAATGGCAAGGCAATATTTAGAATGATCATCAGGCAAAGAGGCCTGCTGACAAACACACACATTAAACCAGACAAACCTAAGCCCTATTTGAACTGGACTAATTTTACATGGGGACATGGGGTAATGTAATTTTACGACAGGATGTCTGTAATATTTATGGGCGATTCACATGGGATAAGAAATCGTGGTATAAATAACTGAGTGGCTGAACAATTTCCAAATTAGTTTCCATTACTTGGGAAGGTGACTCAGAAATATGCAATTATACTGTAGTGAATACTATAGTGATATGAGATATATTATATTGCAGGATTCAGGATGCTTGTTTGGGACTGCGATGTCATAACTACAACCAGAAAATCCTGAATTTAGTCTCCGCTATGAAATTGCACTGAAAAAAAAAAAATAATTTACTTGGTTCAAATGTGTACATTGGTTCATGTGAATGAACTTGAGGTGCATTTACACAGTTTGTTTTCATACAGCCAACATGATTTGATAGAGTCCTGGAATAAAAGTGAACTCGATGTGCACTCAACCAAGCTGAACAGCCTCCTCGAGCAGCTCCATACTTGAGAAAAACTGTGAAAACTCCTTTTCCACAGAATATGATAGAATATTTACACACATGTCTATTCACACAGGATTAGTATCCATCTATCTATTTGGCATATCACTGCACTGACTTGGCCGCTCTGACGGCTCCAGCCATCAGTTTCAAGGGAAGAATTACAGTAGTGGTTTCCCGTTGCCTTCTACTGAATTATTATAGGGGTTTCTCTTCTCAATCATTCACACCTATGGGCAATTTAGAGTAAGTAGTTAACCTAACCGCATTTCTTTGGACAGTGGGGAAACCGGAGCACCCAGAGGAAACCCATGCAGACACGGAGAACATGCAAACTCCACACAGAAAGGCCACCATCAGATGTGAGGTTCGAACCTGGAACCTTCTCGCTATGAGGTGACAGTGCTAACCACTACATCACCGTGCTGCAGGGATTAGTATAACCTGAGTTTATTTCTATGGCTTGTTTCATGGAAGGTAAATGCTGCTGAAATCTGTACTGACACGGGAGTGCATGGTCTGTAAAAATGAATGCTTTGGCATATTTGGATGGGACTAAAATCACTGAGAAATTCCAGGAATAATTACCTTACCCCACCTCCTCATGTAAAACTAGTCCAATTGGAATAGGGCTTAATAGAGAAAATCCATATACTGGGGTGAAAAACACAAGAACATACATCAATAAAGCTCAGGTCAAAAAGGTCACAGTAACATTTCTGAAGCGAAGAAACTGTGAACTTGGTTTGATTGAACACAGGTGTGATTAATCAATCCTCACAAGAGCTTGTACAGTGATATGTTGAGTAGTTACTTCCTGCTTGTCCATGAGATTCGGTTTCTGGTATGCAGTGGGGTGTGCATTTTTGGAAATGTAGTTTGGTTTTTGACTGGGGAGCAATATTGGGTCAAGTCAAGTCAAAGTTTATTTATAAAGCACTTTAAAAAACAACAACAGGGCAGTTGACCAAAGTGCTGACAAAAGGCCCTAAACATGCAAGACTTGAAGGACACACAGGACTTGAGAACAACCATAGAACACATAGGAGAACAATAATAAAATACCAGCACAAGAGGGGGGCAATTTACAGTAGATGGAATATAAATATATTAAAAGAATAAAACAAAATGACAATTTTGCCAATAAAAGATGGGTTAAAAGCGGGATTTCAGACAGATAGATAAAATAAAACCTCAAAAGCCCTAGGTATATTAAAACAGACGAGACTAAGGTCTTATAGAATTAAAAGCCTGTGCATAGAAATGTGTTTTAAGGTAGGTTTTAAAATCAGACAAGGAGGGGGCCAGGCGGATGTGAAGAGGGAGCTCATTCCAGAGTTTAGGGCCAATGACAGCAAAGGCCCTGTCCCCTCTACTCTTTAGTCTGGAGGGGGGCACATCTAGTAGTAGTTGGTCAGCTGACCTCAGTGCTCTGGCGGGAGTGTGAATTTTTAAAAGATCAGCCAGGTAGGAAGGTGCCAACCCGTGTAAAGATTTAAAAACAAATAAAAGAATCTTAAAATGTATTCTATACTGTATAGGGAGCCAGTGGAGGGCAGCCAGCACCGGTGTAATATGCTCACGCCTTCTTGTTTTGGTAAGAAGGCGGGCTGCAGCATTTTGAACTAGTTGTAGGCGTGAGAGGGCAGTAGCGCTTATGCCAGCATACAAAGCATTACCATAGTCCAGGCGTGAGGAGACAAATGCATGGATGACCATTTCGAAATTTTTAAAAGATAAAAAAGGTTTAACCTTGGATAAAAGCCGTAATTGATAAAAGCTAGATCTAACAACCATACTTATTTGTTTTTCCATTTTAAAGAGGGGATCCAAGTACACGCCAAGGTTTTTTGCAGTACCTTTCTCGTAGGGTCCAAGAGGGCCAAGGTCAATGTGTCGGCCACGGGAAGCGCTAGGCTGAAATACTAGAATTTCAGTTTTGCTCTCATTAAAATTTAAAAAATTTAGGGCCATCCAGGCTTTAATATCCTCCAGGCAGTTTAGCAGACGTTTGAAAGAGTGGGGGTCGTTGTGACTTAAGGGCATATATATTTGTGTGTCATCGGCATAGCAGTGAAAGGAAACATTGTATTTTCTAAAAATAGAGCCAAGGGGGAGCATATACAAGGAAAAGAGTAAAGGGGAAAGAATGGAACCTTGCGGGACACCACAGGAGAGATGTGCAGAGGAGGACAATGAGTCTCCCAAGCAAATAGAAAAACTTCTATTCAAAAGGAAGGATCTGAACCATTGAAGGGCGGCGTCTCTGATGCCAACACAATGTTCTAGACGTGAAATTAAAATGTTGTGATCAACAGTATCAAAAGCAGCAGTGAGATCAAGTAGAATTAAAATCGCAGGGTGACCAGAGTCTGTAGCTAATAAAAGATCATTAAAAACCTTGAGTAACGCTGATTCTGTACTGTGTAGTGCTTTAAAACCCGACTGAAGAGGTTCCAGGATGCCATAGGTGTCAAGAAAGGATTGCAGTTGCTGGAGTACCAGTTTTTCAAGGACCTTGGATAAAAATGGAAGCTTGGAGATGGGTCTGTAGTTTGAAAGAATTGTGGTGTCTAAGTTAGGTTTTTTGATTAGTGGCTGTACAACTGCATGCTTGAAAGATTGTGGTACACAACTTGAGGTTAGGCTACAGTTCATGATGAGCAAGATTGGGTGTTTCTCAGTGTCAAGTAAGGATCCTTTAAAGGCTGCATTCCAAGGATGCCACATCATTAAATCCCACTGAAGGACTGTTCCACTATCTAGGTTCCTTCAGATTCTACCAAGGATAGAGTCCTTCATTCAGAGAACTTTTAAGGATGCGTGTGTGGATCCTCTGCATTCTTAAAGCACCCACAATCCTATGTGCATATACAAGGTGCACATTT
This sequence comes from Neoarius graeffei, assembly GCF_027579695.1. Taxonomy (NCBI): domain Eukaryota; kingdom Metazoa; phylum Chordata; class Actinopteri; order Siluriformes; family Ariidae; genus Neoarius; species Neoarius graeffei. The sequence goes on along the minus strand of NC_083582.1, from coordinate 59,474,955 downwards.
TCAATGATGCACATCTGCCTAGCCTCTGAAGTACCCAACTTGGAAAGCATCCTTGACTTTGAAAAATACGCAACATTGTAGAATTTTCGGGCCTTCTGATTCTTACTCCCAGTGAGTGGCTTGCATCATGTGGTATGGACTCTATATTTCTGCTTTTAAAGTCTTCTTCAAAAGCTGAATTGTGATACCTTCACCACTGCCCTGTGGAGATTGCTAATGATGGCACTGATTGTTCGTTTTGGGTTTTTCTTCACAGCTGTCACAATGTTTGTTATCAACTGCTGTTGTTTTCCATGGCCAACCTGTTTGATGTCTGGTTGTTAGGACACCATTGGTTTCTTTCTTTTTCAGAGCATTCCAGTTTTTTTTTTTTTTTTTTGTATTGGCTGTGCCCAATAATTGCATAATGGTTTTGATTTCCCTCTTTTCTCAGCTTCAAAATGGCTTACAGTGGTGCTTGAAAGTTTATGAACCCTTTAGAATGTTTTATATTTCTGCATAAATATGACCTAAAACATCATCAGATTTTCACACAAGTCCTAAAAGTAGATAAAGAGAACCCAGTTAAACAAATGAGACAAAATATTATACTTGGTCATTTATTTATTGAGGAAAATGATCCAATATTACATATCTGTGAGTGGCAAAAGTATGTGAACTTTTGCTTTCAGTATCTAGTGCGACCCCCTTGTGCAGCAATAATTGCAACTAAACATTTCCGGTGACTGTTGATCAGTCCTACACACCAGCTTGGAGGAATTTTAGCCTATTCCTTCTTACAGAACAGCTTCAACTCTGGGATGTTGGTGGGTTTCCTCACATGAACTGCTCGCTTCAGGTCCTTCCACAACATTTTGATTGGATTAAAGTCAGGACTTTGACTTGGCCATTCCAAAATCTCATCTTATCTCATTATCTCTAGCCGCTTTATCCTGTTCGACAGGGTCGCAGGCAAGCTGGAGCCTATCCCAGCTGACTACGGGCGAAAGGCGGGGTACACCCTGGACAAGTCGCCAGGTCATCACAGGGCTGACACATAGACGCAGACAACCATTCACACTCACATTCACACCTCCGGTCAATTTAGAGTCACCAGTTAACCTAACCTGCATGTCTTTGGACTGTGGGGGAAACTGGAGCACCCAGAGGAAACCCACACAGACACAGGGAGAACATGCAAACTCCACACAGAAAGGCCCTCGTCGGCCACGGGGCTCGAACCCGGACCTTCTTGCTGTGAGGTGACAGCGCTAACCACTACACCACCGTGCCTCCCCCATTCCAAAATATTAACTTTATTCTTCTTTAACCATTCTTTGGTAGAATGACTTGTGTGCTTAGGGTCGTTGTCGTAATGCATGACCCACCTTCTCTTGAGATTCAGTTCATGGACAGATGTCCTGACATTTTCCTTTAGAATTCACTGGTATAATTCAGAATTCATTGTTCCATCAATGATGGTAAGCCATCCTGGCCTAGATGCAGCAAAACAGGCCCAAACCATGATACTACCACCACCATGTTTCACAGATGGGATAAGGTTCTTATGCTGGAATGCAATGTTTTATTTTCTCCAAACATAATGCTTCTCATTTAAACCAAACAGTTTTATTTTGGTCTCATCCATCCACAAAACATTTTTCCAATAGCCTTCTGGCTTGTCCATGTGATCTTTAGCAAACTGCAGACGAGCAGCAATGTTCTTTTTGGAGAGCAGTGGCTTTCTCCTTGCAACCCTGCCATGCACACCACTGTTGTTCAGTGTTCTCCTGATGGTGGACTCATGAACATTAGCATTAGCCAATGTGAGAGAGGCCTTCAGTTGCTTAGAAGTTACCCTAGGGTCCTTTGTGACCTCGCCGACTATTACACACCTTGCTCTTGGAGTGATCTTTGTTGGTCAACCACTCCTGGGGAGGGTAACAATGGTCTTGAATTTCCTCCAATTGTACACAATCTGTCTGACTGTGGATTGGTGGAGTCCAAACTCTTTAGAGATGGTTTTGTAACCTTTTCCAGCCTGATGAGCATCAACAACACTTTTTCTGAGGCCCTCAGAAATCTCCTTTGTTCCTGCCATGATACACTTCTACAAACATGTGTTGTGAAGATCAGACTTTGATAGATCCCTGTTCTTTAAATAAAACAGGGTGCCCACTCACACTTGATTGTCATCCCATTGATTGAAAACACCGGACTCTAATTTCACCTTCAAATTAACTGCTAATCTTAGAGGTTCACATACTTTTGCCACTCGCAGATATGTAATATTGGATCATTTTCCTCAATAAATAAATGACCAAGTATAATATTTTTTGTCTCATTTGTTTAACTTGGTTCTCTTTATCTACTTTTAGGACTTGTGTGAAAATCTGATGATGTTTTAGGTCATATTTATGCAGAAATATAGAACATTCTAAAGGGTTCACAAACTTTCAAGCACCACTGTAGTAGCTGTAGTGTATAGCTAACTAAAAAACAAGAGTATGCCCAGTTCACTGTTTACTTTTAGTCCTCTGTAAAGAGGGAATTAAAGGGCAGTGATTCCTAATGTAATTACAAATACATGCAAAATAAGTGTTCCAAACTATTGTTTCAATTGTATATTGTATCACTATTACAAGTGATTTTCAAGCATTGTATTTGATCTTAAAATTTTAATCAACAGCAGTGATACTTGATGAATGCTCATGAAATATTTTTTTACAGATGGCTGAGTTTTGTATTTCAGAAAATGATCATTTGGTGAAGAGTTCATTCTCTGCATTTGAACAAAGCTTGTTGCTTTTATATTTTGCATGAAAATGAGCTTGATCAATTATGTAAAATCTAATGTGCTACAGTAACAAAAATGTCGTACTCCATGTGATGAAATTTCACTGTATCTGTATTATCTATTGCTTATTTAAGAAGAATTCTTTATTTGTCATATGTACATTACAGTGAAATTATTTTCTTTGCATATCCCAGCTTATTAGGAAGCTGGGGTCAGAGTGCAGGGTCAGCTATAATACAGTGCCCCTGGACCAGACAGGATTAAGGGCTTTGCTCAAGGACCCAAAAATGCCAGTTTGGTGGTATTAGAGCTTGAACCCCTGACTGGCTGTTCAGTAACCTAGAGCCTTAACCACTGAGCCACAACCGCCCCTCAAATGTTGGTCTAATGATCTAATTTTGGATCATTTTCCTCAATAAATAATTGACCAAGTATAATATTTTTGTTTCATTTGTTTAACTGGGTTCTCTTTATCTACTTTTAGGACTTGTGTGAAAATCTGATGTTGTTTTAGGCCATATTTATGCAGAAATATAGAAAATTCTAAAAGGTTCGCAAACTTTCAAGCACCACTATACTTTTCTCCCATACACAGCTCTCTGGCCTTCATGTTGGTTTATCCTTTTTAACAACAAATACAGACTTTAGAGGTGAAACCCAGGGCTCAAACAAAGATTTGCTTAAACAATTAATTTAGCAGGGCACACCTGGGCAACAAGAAACACCTGTCAATCACATGTTCCTATATTTTTAATCACTTAAACATAGCACCTTTTGTTTGAACTCACCTATGTTTTAAGTTAACACATCTAGATGTAAATCTTAAAAAATGAAATCTGAAATTCTGATCTATTGCCTTATATTCATCTTTTAATCTCAAACCCAAATGCCTTCAATGTATAGCAAGTACAGAAGAATTGGCCTTGCATTTCCAATACTTTCAGAGGGGATTGTAAATGACAACCATGGATAAGAAGGATGGGGTGTAAGTGTTAATAGCTTGCTGATGTCAAACTTCACATGACGTGTTCAGTGGCTAAATTGTAGTTACACTCAATGATCGATGTGGTGTAACATTTCACCCTGGCCCAAACAGGGATAACAAAAGATAGTGCTAATTGTGGTGATGAAAACTATGGCAAAAATTGCCTGTTAAAACTAAATGATAAATAAGTAATCATGCATTCTTGGGAAAAATTAAGTACACCTGCTTTCATTTTTTTAATCATGATCTAAAAAACAGTTGTGTTGTCCTCATCAATTTCTATAAACAAACAAATAACCATAGGTGACAAAAAAATTTTAATATGTAGTCTTTTTCCCCCAAAAGTAAATCAATATTTAGAACCTGGGTGGGGGAAAAAAAAGTACACCCTTCCTATTTCCACAATCATCAAAAGAGTAATTTGCAGCCAGGTGTTACTAATGAGATGCACAAGAGTAGTTAATCATCAAGAAGTGTGTCTATCTATATGAAAGAGACATTTTAGGCAGTTTGGTGGTCTGGAGCAATCAGGTGTGTGTTGATGTCACGCCAAGAATAAGGGACATAAGCCATGACTGCCCATCAGCAATTATTGCTGCTCATCAACCTCGGATGGTTATAAAGCAATCTACAAACAATTTTAAAATTCTTCATTCTACAGTAAAAATTACTGTTTACAAATGGAGAGCCTTCAAGACAGATGCCAATCTTCCTAGGAGTGAGCATCCAAGCAAATTCAGTCCAAGGTCAGGCGATTTAATGCTCAGAGATATAAACAAAACCCCAAGATCATCCAAACCTAACATCAAGTGACCTACAAGCATCTTTAACACATTAAATGTGTATATTCATGACAGCACAATCAGAAAAAGATGGAACAAATATGGCTTTCATGGAATGGTGGTTGGGGAAAAGCCCCTTCTCTCCAAAAAGATTATGGAGTATGACTTAGGTTCACAAATTTGCACCTGAACAAACCACAAAAGTTCTGGAACAATATCCTTTGGGCTGATGAGACCAAGGTGAAAATGTTTGATCATTGTGCTAAGTGCAGCTTTTGGTTAAAAAACAAACAAACAAACTCATACTAATTGTCAAGCGTGCTGATGATTTGGTCTTGCTTTGTAGCCACAGGACCTGCAAAACTTGCAGACACTGATGACCTTCACTTTATACTAGAATATTCTAGAGACAAATGTGAGGCTTTCTCAGCAGCAACATAAGCCGCACCAAAATTTGGTCATGCAACAGAACAATGATATCAAGCAAACCAGCAGATCAACATCTAAAGGACTAAATAAGAACAAATCAATATATTGGAATGGTGAAGTCAAAGTCCAAACCTCAGTCCTGCTGAAATGCTGTGGTGGGATCTTAAAAGAGCTGTGTATAACTGAATGCCCTCAAACATCAATAAACTGAAGCAATGTGGAAAGAACAGTGGGCTAAAATTTCTCCAAAAAGATGTGAGAGACAAATAAACTCATCCAAAGAACATTTACTTCAAGATATTGTTGCTAAAGGCGGCTCTACATGTTACTGAATTACAGGGGATACCTTTTTTTCCCACTTGGTTTCTGAATGTTGGTTTGCATGTTCTCCCCATGTCTGCGTGGGTTTCCTCCGGGTGCTCTGGTTTCCCCCACAGTCCAAAGACATGCAGGTTAGGCTAATTGGTGGCTCTAAATTGACCATAAGAGTGACTGATTGTTTGTCTCTATGTGTCAGCCCTGCGACGATCTGGCAACTTGTCCAGGGTGTACCTCGCCTTTCGCCCATAGTCAGCTGGGAAAGGCTCCAGCTTGCCTGCAACCCTGTACAGGATAAGCGGTTACAGGTAATGGATGGATGGATAATGTTGTTGTTGGTGGTGGTGTTACTGTTGTCACCTGAGGTTATTTGTTTGTTTGTTCATAAAAGATGGTGAAGACCACACTTTTTTTTTTTTAGATCCTGATAAAAACATAGAATTGAAGGATGGTGTCCTTCCTTCCCCCGCATGACTATATATACCCTTCTACATAATATGTAATGAAGTCTGGCATTCCACAGAATCATATCCATTTCAGTTTGAAAAAAAAAGGATCGTACTGTGGTGCAGTGGGAAGAATTGCCACCTCACTTCTCAAGGATCCTGCGTTCAATCCTGTGCTGCTAATATTCGGTGGGGAGTGTTGAATGTTCTCATTGAGTGCGTTTACATGCACATAGAGAAAATCAAATTTCTGCCGTAGCTCGACTGAAATCGAAGTTCTAAATGCCATGGATACACCTTAGCTCGGCTGAAATCGAAACGAACTGGATTTCTCATAATCGAGCTACGCGACCTAGATTATGTGATTGTAGCCGAGCTACTTAGTGCATGTAACCCTATCGAGCTACGTAGTCGAGCTACTTACTTCCCTTCCGGAAGTGACGAGTGACGAGACCACAAGCGGGAAACACAACAGCCTCGGTCGGCATGACAACAGTAGTAGTAGCGAGCAGCAGAAGAGGTCAGGAGGAACAAGGAGACAAAAAACAAAAACAATTGAACTTTTTGTGTGTTTATTAAGACATAAGTTAAATTGTAAGCAAAAAATGGACTTTAGAAAAATATACAATTGTGCAAAATAAGTTGTCTTACAAAACAGTGGTCTGCGCAGGACAGTTTGTAGCCAACAGGTGGCAATGACATGTGGTGTGAATTTAAAGTGGAAATCACTCCACTTCTTCATGACGACAACCAGAAGTGTACCCACACAATGGGGCGTGTAGCGCCACCTGTGGCTCAGGTGCACAATGTACCTCACACAATAGCTCGATTTCCTTGTGTGCATGTAGGATTGGATTTCTCTGGCACCCCTGCTGGGACCCTTAGCTCGATTACCGACAGTAGCTCGATTTGGATGTGCATGTAAACGCACTGATTGTGTTTCTATGAGTTTCCTCCAGGTTCTCAGGTTTCCTCACATTGTCCAAAAGCATGCTGGTAGGAGAATTGGCTAATTGGCACACACACACACACACACACACACACACACACACACACACACCGTGTGTGTGTGTGTGTGTGGTGCCCTGCAATGGACACTGCATCCCATCAAAGGTCAGTGTGTCCTGCTTTGTGCCCAGTGTTACCAGTTGTCTCTGGATCCACCAAGAACCTGACCAGGACAGAGCATTTAGTGAAGATGAATGAAAAATTTAGTTGAGTAAAACTTTGGTTGCTGTAATAATTTGAGTAAAAGTAACAGCAACAAAAACTATTATGCATTTTGGTCAAAATACCAAAAATATGAATAAACCAATGAATCATCTGTCAGAATTTAACACTGGGAAATACCTATTCTAGTTTCCTGTAAAAAAAAAAAAAAAAAACAAGTTGAGTGTCAACCATTGGGTGTAATATATTATTGTACATTGCAAGAAAAATAATCTTGTAACTAGTTTTCACCATAAATTATCCCAAAGTAGTATTGTAATACAGTTGATTAATGCTCCTGTAACTCCTGTGTCTCTTACACATTTTCAGGCAATGCTGCTTATATTTTAATCTTGCACAGATCTACAAAAAGAAAGCCAATTTCCATTTCTCCTTGGGCTGAATCATTGCTGCTGATTTTATAAAAAGTGGAGCTCTGCTCTTGCCACAATTTGGTATAACATTACAGTACAGGAAAGGAGGAGAGAGGGGATAGTAGAGAGTATAGGTCTCTGTATGTCATCCCAGGGGTGTTTGGATGAATATATTCATGAATGTTGTCAAAGTTGTTGGTGTGCATGTCATTATCCCTTGATCATGGTGGTGGTGGTGTGTGTTCTGGTATACCTACAGTATAGCTTCTTCCCCTAGTGATGCCCCACACACTGACATCAACAATTTATATATATATATATATATATATATATATATATATATATATATATACAGAGTTAGTCAAAATTATGTTAACACTAATGGATTATTTTTCTCCTGCAGTTGGACGTACGCCATGGGTGACAGATTAAATGGTACTGTTGCCCCCTGGTTTTTGTGTGTTGAATACGATGGCGAACAGGTTGAGACCATCCTGTAAATCATCTTGCACATATGATGTATGTTTTGTGAATAAATGGTTTCTACCATTTAAGTGTTAACATAATGTTGACTAACCCTGTGTGTATATATATATATATATATATATATATATATATATAATCTCATTATCTCTAGCTGCTTTATCCTGTTCTACAGGGTCGCAGGCAAGCCAGAGCCTATCCCAGCTGTCTACGGGCAAAAGGCAGGGTACACCCTGGACAAGTCACCAGGTCATCACAGGGCTGACACAGACAACCATTCACACCTATGGTCAATGTAGAGTCACCAGTTAACCTAACCTGCATGTCTTTGGACTGTGGGGGAAACCGTAGCACCTGGAGGAAACCCACGCACACACGGGGAGAATATACAAACTCCACACAGAAAGGCCCTCGCCGGCCACGGGGCTTGAACCTGGACCCTCTTGCTGTGAGGCGACAGCGCTAACCACTACACCACCATGCCACCCATATATATTTTATATATATATATATATACACACACTAATACACTAATAATGAAAAAGCCTACTATAAAACATTGTAAACACTAAAATAACAGAATTTATTAATTTACACTGAGAAAGAATGAATACAGTATATCTGAACAGTTAAAACAATTGTGACAAAAATCACATGGGAAATCAGTGGTGTGTTTGAGAGAGAGAGAGAGATTCTCAAATGTTTTGCATTTTTAATCAATGTCTTTTTATCAGTCTACAAGAATTATCACATATGCTCATATCATACACACATAAGAGAGCATTCTAACAATTTGAATTTTACAAGACAGCTGCCAATTATTCATCTAATTGTTCCACTGAAGAGTGAAAAGGGTTTGGTGATTAGCATATATGGCAGTTATGAAAATGAAGTGCATGCCATGGTATCAGGACCAAATGTGAGAAATGTTAAGCATTCTGGGATATTATTTGGAATAAACCTTAGACAGATTTAGTCTGAGCTGTTTATACATGAAGTATGATTATGTACTACACTATAAATGTAATAAACATTTTTAAAAAATGTGGTCCAGATTTTCTCGTTTGATGGTAATTGTGTGTGGAAATAAATATACCTTCTAATTCCAAGATCATTTTTTAGCAAGATAGATTTCACATTTTTAGACAACAGAGTGAGAACATTTTTGTGTAGTTCAGTGCCATTCTTTCAGCGTTTCCTTTCCTACAAAGTAATACCTCAGTGAAGATGTCTTAATAGAGTAGAAATATTACAATGGACTTTGCCAAAAAGCTTCATACAGCAATTGTAAGGATTCCAATTGAGCTACTCAATATTTCAGTAGCACTCTCTGAAGTGAAGAACGTAGCAAAAGGATGACAGAGATATTGTTCTTCTCTGAATAAGGGAAGGCAGGACTCACCAAAATGCAGATTAGCACAACCTAAACACAAGCTGGCAGGAAGCAGAAGCCAGCTCTTGAAGGAATGGTGACATATAACTTAGAGACAGACAAAACATAGCAGTAGGAAAAGTGTGTCCTCTTTTACCAGGTGTGAACCTTCAGTCTAAAGGGTTTTGAGAAATGGAATCACTTCAGTAGGACTCCTCACACTGCAAAATATGCATATTTGTAGCAATACACAAATCCCATATGATGGGAAAACTGTCAATCAAATAAACGAGTTTCCTCCAAAGAGTTTGGATATGATGGGCTTTCTGGTGTTCACAAGTTTCATGAATGTTAAACAATTTAAAGGCATAACACCAGGTCTCTTGGCATCTGTCCTTCAGCCCTTGACTGAGTTTTATGGTTTTCACCTGTTGTAATATGCTTGATTAACTTCACTAAGGGCTTGATAATTAATTGACCTGATCCCGGCATATGCATTAAAAGTGTGGAAAGTATTTATTTTTGAAAATGATCTGATCTACTTACCATTCAAAAAGACACAATTTTTTAACCAGGAAAATGCAATTTCAAGTATTACAAGTAATCTCTTACTTGATAGGGATCTTAAAAGGCCAATTCATTGATAAATGCATTTTCATAGTTATTAAGGGATTTGCATGGGTCTTGGAGTTCTTTCAGTGTGATCAAGATAGTAATGTCTTACTATAGCATGAACTATCTTGGCTTTAAATAACTAGCAGTATGATTACAACAGAATGGCCCCAGGCTAATTTGCCACTTGATTATTGTGTTGGGGTGGGGGGTAGCATCATGACCTAAAGAATCTATCACCTTGCAATATTTTTAATAGATGCAAAGCATTAGAAAAAGTTAGTTTTTACATCTAAATTATTGACATCTTTGTAGTGCTTGCAATGTTAGAAACCTAGTAGTATAGGAAATGAAGATGCTCAAAAATGAGCTATTGTTAAGAGAGCAGAGATGTCGGAGCAGAACTAATACCATTTGATTATTTTGCAACTGAGCAAATTGAGGGCTAAGCAATTCTTAGTTTTTAAACAAATAATAAAACAAGCAGCAGTCCAGGTAGCACATCTTAAGGAATCTCGATTTGCCAGATATCGAGCAGCATTAGAAAAGCATTGCTGTTCTCCTGGGACAGACTATAATGGATGGAATATAAGGAGCACGTCCGGTTAATTGAGAACACATCTCCCCACAAAAGCATAATGCTCTCAGTCACCTCTGCAGTAAGGTTGGATTTCAGTAGTCAGTAGTGTACAGTACAGTATGTATCACACATCTGCTCAAATTAAAGCAGCCAAGCTGAGCCATAAATATTCACAATGTGAGAACAAGACACTTTCCCAAGCCAAAAGGACTTACACACTAATGCCTCATTCCCATACACAGACACATACTAAATGGATAATGAGCTATCATCTAAGCAAATATGTCCAATGACCAGAAAAATAAAAAAATAAATTGTTTTAAATTGCCTGTATTTATAAACAGCTCTCTGAGCAACATAATTTCATAGCAGATTTACAAGAAATTTAATTATAGGCCAGTGTTTAATGGCAATCAACTTTTTTTTTTTTAACCAATCAAACATGAACAGGGAAAGCAAATTTTTTGCCCACAGGAATTTCATTAGCACATAATGGATTGGGTAGGATGTCATTACTGTGTCTGTGATGCTGACATTTCCATATAGTAACATGAAACTAATTGAGAAGCATCCTCTCTGCCTCCCTTTCAGTCAATATCAGTATGCTTAACAGCCCATGGAGCACAGGAGAAAATATTTGTTGTTCCAATGAATGTTCAAGTTACATCAAGGAAATTTCATTAGAAGGAGGGATAGAGGGATATTGCAAGAACATAAAAAGAGACATTAGAGGAAAGGATAAATACAGATGGTTGACCAACATGTGGTTGACCTCCTGTCTCAAAATAGTAACATTTTACTGAGCTTGAAGAGAAAGAAAGAAAGAAAGAAAGAAAGAAAGAAAGAAAGAAAGAAAGAAAGAAAGAAAGCTAAATCTGTGCTTATGCATCTGCTGTATATATGACCCTAAATATAACATGGTATAAGATTCAGAAATATATGTTCACAACTATCCACTTGTTGATTGGTTCTTTTTTTTTTCTTTCCATAACCCCCTCCTTACCTAGGTTCACCTCCTCCCTCTGCACATTTCCTCTTTGCATCTGCATCCAGACACAATAAGCATTCTGTGATTCCATGTTTGGCATAGGCCTACTCACTAAATTGGCCACTTAGACATAACTTCTGAATTATGTATTTTAATTGATCAATAAAATGGATTCATGTCAGGTGTACAGACATAGTAATAAGGGTTACACAAAAGGTATGATTTGAGGTATAATGTAACCTTGATGAATGTACAGTATGCTATATCTATCCATGTCATCAGTGACAGGTGATGAGCTAAAAGCATGATTGGTTGAAGGTGTCTGTTGTATAATGACAGATCATGGATCAATTAAAATGGATTAATTTTAGTCGTAGGACTTGCTGGTAAGTCCTCTAGAGTGTAACTAAAACCTGTGTTTTCATTTCCAACATATGCAATACACCATATTTGGGTAGATTTTGGAGCCGTTATACACTGGGCCCCAATTTGTATGCATTACTGTCTCTTGGGCCCGAGGAAAATATACCTTTACTGGAGCAGTGAGGTGGCAATGTTACCCACTGCTCCACCATGCCTCATACACCATGCTTGTGACAGAAGATCATATCCTCATATATATATATATATATATATATATATATATATATATATATATACACACGGTATATAATTTTTTTAATCATAAATATCAGAGAACCCAACTCTTGCACAGCTCAATCCATGGTTCTTTTGCTTATTCAAAATACAATTGCTTTGAAAAAGATAACTATTTAAGATATTCAAAGTATTAAAAGATCAGTGCTACAGATGTTGCTACAATCAGGAGTTGTTCCTTTGGAACCAGATATTTACATTCATAACAATCAAACTACCAACTGTGTCAGAAAATGTGCATGTTTTTGTGTGTGTATATGTGTGTGTGTGTGTGTGTGTGTGTGTATGTGTGTGTGTGAGAGAGAGAGAGAGAGAGAGAGAGAGAGAGAGAGAAGCTTGCCAGGGTCTATTTTCAAATGGAACCCGTGTTTAACAACCAATGGAAAATGGCTGATTCACCCTCATCCCAAATTCCCTGCAAAACCAAGGTCAATTGGTCCATTTTAAACTCACTGGGTGTGCGAGAACAACTATTTAATGCAATCAGGCCTGAATGCACCTGTCCTTATGTAGAGTACTTCAGGCAAGACCTCAAGACCTGGTGCAGTGAGGATCTAGTTGGTTTAAAGCACCTAAATTTTGTCATTATCAGTATTTCAGTTAAGTACTTGAATAATTTATAGCATTTTAGTGCATTATGATAAAAACATGACAATGTGCTTCATAGATTAAATAAATGTGAAAAAAAATGGGGAAAAAAGGATGTTTAAACCCATACATGCACGCACTGATCAACAAACTGTTTTGGTGTACCCACTTTTTGGGTGTACTCCCATTTTGCAGGGAATTTTACCCACTGATCTCAGTTCTCCTTCATTATAACACAAACATTGCAGTAAATGAGCTTCATAAAAATACACAATCAATGTTTTAGTTAAAATGGAATTTCTTCATTTGACGAACCAATGTTCATTCATTCTTTTTTTTTCATTGGAAAAGTTCTTTAACTGATGTGTATACTACCCAGGCTGTGAAGAACCTGCACACATGATAGCTCAATGAAGTCAAAACTCAGTCAAATATGATAACAGCAAAACATGATATAAGTAGATTTTACAATTTATGTTTTGTCTCAGAGTCACAAAAGACAAACAGTTACAGAAGTTGCCATAGAAGACTAGTATAGAAGTTAACTGAGCTATATAAATTGTCATGCTTCGTTTAAAAAAAAAGTATTTTACAAAAACGTTCACAACATTGAAGCAAGATGTCCATTGATTATGTTATACTATGCCACATTTTCATTTCAGCCAAGCCTTCAAAGCTGGCCTGAAGAAAGTAGAATTGGTCGATGATATACGGTATCAATTTTGCTCTGGTGACAATCACACAGCACAGGTGACAAATCTTTAGTGACATATCACTGTGTCTGGGCAGGAAAAAAGTACTCTTATCATGAGCTGACATCTCTGGCCACCAACGCTTTTGTCGTCTGTCTAGTTCTATCCTTGAAGAAAGTGATTTATTAATAGCATACTTTGCCAGAGAACTTCCACAGCCCTGCTTCTGTTCTAAATGAGTGGCAGCATTTACAAAAAACAGACTGTTGGTTTAAGGATCTTAGAAACTGTCTATTTTCTTTACTTCGCATATATGGTATGTTTAAACTCTATAAGACATTTTTTAAATTATTATCAAATGAAATTAAAGACAGAATTAAAAACTATAAGCATAAGTTTGACTCAAAAAACAGTATTGGTGTGTTTTGTTCAGAAATCTATGGTTGAAGTAAAATGTGTTCAGTTTCTCTCAGACCAATACTGCCAATCATTATTATTTCGAAGATATAGAAAACATTATGGTCTGTAAGTAATGAAAGTAGTATAGTTTGGCTCTTGGAAATTCATTATGGCTTAGTAGAGATATTCTTTGTGATGAAATTTAATCTTCCTTCTACAAAATATCATAAATATGTACATTTTTTTCTACGACTGCTTATCCCGCTTGACATGATATGCTTATACTATTATCCATTTTCAGTACTGTTGTGCTATAATTCATTTGTGGTAAAATGGCAAATCCATTTTGGAGTTTAAATAATTAATCAGGCCTTTCTCGAAGTTAAAATTCCACTCATTATTTATTCATAATGCTTATGGACCATATTACAAATAGTACACAACATAATTTCTCCTGGAGTTGCTAAAAGTGTTTACTTGAATTGATTATTATATAAATTACAAAGTATTCAGTGTTCAGATGAATGGAAATATGTTTGTTTTCCCACTTATATTAAGTCTAGTCATATAGCTATTGTGTTAATGTCACATCTGTGCTGGGATCCATCTCAAACTCCACTTCCCAGGACACATTGTGGCCTACAAACATGACTACTATGGACTATGACTCCCAGCAACCATACTCACATTCACATTCGCAGTCACCTGATTATACACACCTGAACTCAGTTACCACCACACACTACTTAAGCACTCTCACAACACAAGGACCTTGTGAAGTAAATGCTCAGTGTGATTTTTCCTGAATTTGCCAAGTCTTTTTTGTCATGTTGCTATCCTGATTTAGACTTTGTTTTATAACTTTGATTCACATGTTATGCCCTTTACCTTTCATAACCTGTTTGCACATCACCTGATCTATGAGCTTAATTCATGTTTTTGGATTTGTCTACCCTGTTTGTTCATAAATTATTTAATAAAATCTTAAACTATAACTGCATCCACTTCCAGCCCATACCTGAGAGTTAAACAGTGTACTTAATAAAAACAATTAAATAAATCACACATTTTTGGTGCTGCATCAACTCTTCCACTATTAATAGAGTACAGAGCAAATTCTCTCTCTCTCTCTTTGTGTGTGTGTGTGTGTGTGTGGGTGGGTGGGTGGGTGCACTGAACTGGAATGCTCCATCATCTATTTTCAAATAGGTTCATATCAGTTGCTGAGGCTTACACCATACAGTGGTGCTTGAAAGTTTGTGAACCCTTTAGAATTTTCTATATTTCTGCATAAATATGACCTAAAACATCATCAGATTTTCACATAAGTCCTAAAAGTAGGTAAAGAGAACCCAGTTAAACAAATGAGACAAAAATATTATACTTCGTAATTTATTTATTGAGGAAAATGATCCAATATTACATATCTGTGAGTGGCAAAAGTATGTGAACCTCTAGGATTAGCAGTTAATTTGAAGGTGAAATTAGAGTCAGGTGTTTTCAATCAATGGGATGACAATCAGGTGTGAGTGGGCGCCCTGTTTTATTTAAAGAACAGGGATCTATCAAAGTCTGATCTTCACAACACATGTTTGTGGAAGTGTATCATGGCATGAACAAAGGAGATTTCTAAGGGCCTCAGAAAAAGCCTTGTTGATGCTCATCAGGCTGGAAAAGGTTACAAAACAATCTCTAAAGAGTTTGGACTCCACTAATCCACAGTCAGACAGATTGTGTACAAATGGAGGAAATTCAAGACCATTGTTACCCTCCCCAGGAGTGGTCAGTCAACAAAGATCACTCCAAGAACAAGGCGTGTAATAAAGGGTTCCCGCATGACGTCACCGCGCCGCGAGATTTCGGTAGTTGCCATATTGGAAGACCAAGTACACATCTATGCAAGTACATACATACATAAAACAAACTACACCTGAAATGTAGCCAGGGCCGGTTCTGCCCTAATCTGGACCCGGGTGCAACATCGCGCAACCCCCCCCCAAAAAAAAAAAAACACACCAGTCTAAATCAGGACAACCAGTGTTCGAACTACGGGGGTACTCGGGGGATCCGAGATTCCCTGAAACAGACATGAGATCCCTTGAAAACATGATTTGGGAAATGTTGGGGGGGTCTTTAAAATATTGGCAAAATGATGTTTATTGACATAGCAATCGTGTGTAACGGGAAGCATTTGCATATCCGAAGTGTTGTGTTTACATCAAAGATAAAATAAACCGATATGACAACGACTGCTGCTGTCAGATTGGTTGTTGAGTAGCCTGACTGTTTTTTTGTTTTTTTTTCTTGTGTGTGGTATCATTGTTGACACGAGGTTGTTTTTTGAACATGCCAATGCGGACACGATTTCCCCTGATGAGTTATGACTTCAGACGCGATGCGTGTGTGGAGGTGTGGAGTCAGCGTGATATGTGTGTAAGATAGGCTTCTCGTGTTTGGAGATCCGCGCTCCGAGACAAGCGCAAGCACCCGCGCCCCCCGGGAAAAAAAGGGACCCCCCGAAAATATCAGCATAGTTTGAACACTGAGGACAACCATCACATAACTAGAAACATTTTATATCAACTATTTTAACTAAATGGGCTATAATAAATAAGCCTGCAGGCAGCCACGGCGGGCTGCCTCAGAAAAGTAACCATTCAATGACACAACTGAAAGCCTGCAGCCACGGCGGGCTGCCTCAGAAAAGTAACCATTTGTCCTACCTTAACTCGTTTTGCTTTTTCTGCCTCCTTTTTTGTATTTTCGACCCTGCGTTTATTTTCTTTCCTTTTCTGAAAACCCGATTTGTGTCCAGACATTTTGTTCTGCTACCAACGAACTAACTCGTCAGGTCTCGTCTCTCGAGTCTGCGATGAAGGGCAACAATTGATACATTTTTACAAACAGCCAATAAACAGCCAATAGGGAGGTTGCAACGTTCAGGCTCTCCTTTGCTCACAGACACTCAGTAATGCACTTATTCTCTGTCTCCTGGCAGAAAGCTCCTTGGTTTGCTTGTGTCTCAATCACAGCTGGTATTCTGTAGAAAGACTTCTTTTCACCTTTCCCATCAGCTTTGTTGGAACACCCTAACACAGCACAAAAGTTTACCATTGTAGGTTTATGATGAATCAAGTGTCTCGTGGGTTTAAATTCTGCGCGCTGCTGTTATTTCCCCCTAATCACGAGTTTGTTGGTCTTCCAATATGGTGCAGGGTTTGTTTACTTCCAGTTTCCGGTGATGTCAGTGGGAAGGGTCTATAGTCAGCGAGGTCACAAAGGACCCCAGGGTAACTTCTAAGCAACGGAAGGCCTCTCTCACATTGGCTAATGTTAATGTTCATGAGTCCACCATCAGGAGAACACTGAATAACAATGGTGTGCATGGTAGGGTTGCAAGGAGAAAGCCACTGCTCTCCAAAAAGAACATTGCTGCTCGTCTGCAGTTTGCTAAAGATCACGTGGACAAGCCAGAAGGCTACTAGAAAAATGTTTTGTGGACGGATGAGACCAAAATAGAACTTTTTGGTTGAAATGAGAAGCGTTATGTTTGGAGAAAGGAAAACACTGCATTCCAGCATAAGAACCTTATCCCATCTGTGAAACATGGTGGTGGTAGTATCATGGTTTAGGCCTGTTTTGCTGCATCTGGGCCAGGATGGCTTGCCATCATTGATGGAACAATGAATTCTGAATTATACCAGCGAATTCTAAAGGAAAATGTCAGGACATCTGTCCGTGAACTGAATCTCAAGAGAAGGTAGGTCATGCAGCAAGACAACGACCCTAAGCACACAAGTCGTTCTACCAAAGAATGGTTAAAGAAGAATAAAGTTAATGTTTTGGAATGGCCAAGTCAAAGTCCTGACCTTAATCCAATCGAAATGTTGTGGAAGGACCTGAAGCGAGCAGTTCATGTGAGGAAACCCACCAACATCCCAGAGTTGAAGCTGTTCTGTATGGAGGAATGGGCTAAAATTCCTCCAAGCCGGTGTGCAGGACTGATCAACAGTTACTGGAAACGTTTAGTTTCAGTTATTGCTGCACAAGGTGGTCACACCAGATACTGAAAGCAAAAGTTCACATACTTTTGCCACTCACAGATATGTAATATTGGATCATTTTCCTCAATAAATAAATGAGCAAGTATAATATTTTTGTCTCATTTGTTTAACTGGGTTCTCTTTATCTACTTTTAGGACTTGTGTGAAAATCTGATGATGTTTTAGGTCAGGGGTGTCAAACCTGATCCATAAAGGGCCTTGTGGCTGCAGGTTTTCATTCCAGCCATGCAGCAGCACACCTGACTTGGCTCATTCAATCAACTGAACTGTCTTCACACAGTCAAATACTTGCAGCCACACCCACCCTTGATTAAAGGGTGGGTGTGTCAGTTGATTGAATAAGCCCAATCAGGGTGCTGCTGCATGGCTGGAATGAAAACCTGCAGCCACACGGCCCTTTATGGATCAGGTTTGACACCCCTGTTTTAGGTCATATTTATGCAGAAATATAGAAAATTCTAAAGGGTTCACAAACTTTCAAGCACCACTGTATGTCTTAACTCAGATTCATTCAAATATATAGTGTTTTGTTGTTGTTCTTGTTGTTGTAGTCGTTTTCCCAGCATGGTTCATGTTTCTGTTATGCTGTACTGATTCCATTCTACTTTGGTCTAACGGATATTAAAGCTTATTTTATGTAGAAGCACCACCTTAGAGAGTGTAGTGTTCATTAAAGTTTAATATTACCTTGAAGCACAATCCACCACCACAGCTGCTTTAGCAGCATCGCCCTCTTCCCATTTTAAGTCATATTAGCTCCTGAAACTAACACATCATCTGGGCATTAAGTAGCCATATAGATAGCATTAACAAAAGCTATAGAAACAATGTGGAACCACAGAATGGGCAGCAGTAAAGAGTGTCACATAATGAAAGCACTATTATTGCAAACATCGCAGGAAAAGAAAGCAAAGCACTTAGCTTGTGGCATCACAAGTGAGTTCAAAACACAATGTACTAGTTGGTCTGTCTCCCTGATACCCCATAATATGAATGACCTAGTGCAAATGAGACATAAATAACTGATCTAAATATAAATACTGGTGAACATTTTGCATGTGTATGTGTTCAAGTGCAGTTCAGTGTTCAAAAGACTTAACTGAATCTGTAAAAACATCCAAAGTTCAGACTAATAATACACTATCTGATACAGACTGATACTACCCTATTATTCTATATAATAAATTTTGTGGTACGATGGTAGAAATAGTGCTTTTGATTAATTTTCTATTAATCACCAGCTCTGACAGTTGTGCCAACTGCAAGGGAAATCACAGATTTATATTATTATGTTCATTCTTATGCATTGCTATATTAATGACTTAAACAGAGACTTTTAAGACAGGCTCTCCACATAAATAGGTGTGCAAAAAAGATGTGTGTAATTGTTTACGGTATATAGCATATTGATATGGTAAAGAGACATGTATTTAGTATATTTGAAAAGAGTCTTCAGTGTCAGTGCGTTATAAAAGTCAGAAGTAAATTTGTAACTTGTTCCTGTTGTAAATTGCTATGGTAAGAGGAATAAACTACTTTAGTATGTACTATTACAGAACAGTAGATGTGCTGCTTCAGAATAGTAGAATGGTAACAGTAAGTTAACTTCAGTTTGGGCCGCATCTCACTGCTCAAATCATTGATTATATTCCCATAACTGCATGTCCTGAAGTATTTTTTCCCTCACATGACAGAGGCTACATTTGAACCAAATGGAAAGAACTGGCTATATTTTATTATTTATCAAAACCAACACAGAAATGGCTTGAGATGATGATTATGATTCAGAAATACATTATTTAAAGGTTAATTTTAATATGTTTGAATAATCCCGTACGAAACTGAAATAAAACTGAAACCTCATATATTTTATGGAAATGGAAAGAAATGCACTTCCCAACATGCAGTGCATTCTTTTCTAATAACTGCTGCCTGTTATCAGACCAATTACTATGGTTCTGTGTGTTATGTTTGATCATTGTTGCTTTTTTTTTTTAGGAAATAAGAACAAACATGATTAACATTATATGAGAAATATTGGTCTTAATTGTTGACTGAGAATTTAGCCTTTTAGTGGCTATTTATAGCCAAGGATAGATTAACACACTACTATCCTGCTCTCTGTTATTGCTCTATCTGCAAAGACCAAATGAGTGTGTGTATGTGTTGGGAGGGATGTGTGGGTGGCACTCATAGAACAATTGATGGATAGGCCAGATGGAAGGAGAAAGGATGGACCCTTTTAGCATCAGATGCCCATATCAGCACAATGCAAGAGCTTTCGCTGGCCAATACGAAATGCCAACATAGACAGGAACATGAGCATCAAGTGGACATCACATTTTACAGCCTGACAAATGATACAAAGCAATGAAGAACAAGACACACGGCCCGAATTCCTGCAGTTGGATAAGTTCGGGAGCCCTGCAGGCATCTTTTATTACAGGAAAGGAAGCGAGGTGTTCTTCTAGAAGATCAATATTCTGCCAGTGTTATGTATCCACAAACTGTGTCCCGTCAATGTGACTCCCTGCTCTTAAGTCATAACATCAATACTAACCACATTTTAAACCTATTATATGGTATTAACACTCACACACCCACACACAAACACATATGCACAATACAAATCATCCATATCCCAGAGGATGATTAGATATATTGTGTCTCCTGCAAACCTTGTTTATTTAAAGGTACATCACTGGCTTTGCTCTCTGATTGAAAGTACTTCAACCAAATTTCCTTGGCCCCATTTAGCTCAACTGGCCACCTTCAGCCTTTATTGAATTTCCACAAAACAATAAAAGAAAGAAGAAAAAAACCAACACCAGTGGTACTAATATCCACAAACTGCTTTCAGACATCTTAGTTTAAAAAGATAGTCAGAATTTGCATGTAGATTAGAGTTATAATGATAAATAAATAAATGAATGAATGTGTCAATGAATCGTGTGGCACAAAAAACACACTAATATACTTATTTTCCAAATAAAAATATGCAACTTAAGCACTTGAACAGAATATATGTACAGAACATAACAATTTGCTTTGCAAAAGTACATGGAAGAAATGAGTATGCATTTCTTCAGCATATTGGTGGAATAGTGCTGGTGAAAATGAGTATAATTATATTAAGAGAAAAGAAAATGAAGAAAATGTTCCAGAAAATGAGATATTTATTACCTCTAAAAATGAGATGGAATCATTTTAATGACCCTTAATATTAGCTTATAACTTCTCAGGTGGGTGTCCTTCAAAGTGCATATTACAGCAGTTCACTGTGATTGAAATTAAAGCATTTGCAATACTCTCACCACTACTTTAATAAGACAAAAAAGCAATAGAAACTGACAATGAGACTGAAAATGTACAATAAGTATTTCCTCAGAACTAAAGCTATTAATGGTGCTTGGTTGTATGTTAGGAGACAGTCACACATGCTGATGCATACAAGTTGATTAATTAAACAGTGAATTTTAGGATCAACATCTCAAAACCACATGCTCACAGAAAACAACTTTTTGCTTATTTATTTCTATCACAAACTAACTTGAATATATATATAAACAACAGGTTATCTATTATTAAATTTCACCTACCAATATGCACAGAGTTTTCACACCTAAGGTGAGTATGATGACACACCTTATCTCAAACCTGTAAGTGCCAATCACCTAAGTGTCAGACAGCATCAGGGCACAGGCTTCAAATGATTAAGATGATCCCCTCTTTCTCTTCCTCTAGACCTGTTCCATGAATAACACTGCCATGTCACATTGAGCCCTATTTAAGACTTATCATTAAGAGCTCTCAAATCAGCACTCTGATGCCTTCATTTACTGCTGTGCCTCTGAAGTACAATTCAATCAGCTTCTTTATCAGCTCCTTATGTATGAGCTTGTCACTGGTACAGAAGCTCAAAAATTTGTTTTCTCATCACCTTCATCTCCCCTTCCCCCCACCATCATGCAAATGGGTTAAAATTCTATTGAGACCTCAGTAGAAATGGAGGCTTTCTGACTAACACTTTCGTGTGTGTATGACAATAAAAGCGAAGAAGCCTTTATTTGTCACATGTACACTTAAGCACACAGTGAAATTTAACCTCTGCATTTAACCCATCTGAAGCAGTGAACGCACACATGTGAGCAATGAGCACACACACATACCCAGAGCAATGAGCAGTTATGCTACAGCGCCCTTGGAGCAGTAGTGGGTTAGGTGCCCTTGCTCAAGGGCACTTCAGCCCCATCTCAGGCCATGGCTGCCCCATGTTCACCTAACCATATGCCATTGAAAAGTTGATGTAATAAGAGAGATACCATACATAGTAGCATCACCAGGGTTTTTCTTAAGAACAGAAAGTTATTAAGGCAAGAGAATGCCCTGTATGAAGTGAAACATGGACTATTTGCTGTGTCAGCTGACTACCATCATTTGTCAAGTGCTCAAAGGGCTACACTGTTGTTTCCTTGAACATATTGACTTTTCCCAATCAACTTTTTTTTAATCTAATTCATGTAAAGTGCTTTGTTTAATATAAGTATTGACAATCAGACAATACCCAAGGGCTACAAATTTAAAGCATTATAAAATGTCTGTGATAGGGCATAATTAATTGGAATGTTATCTTTCCCTGTCTGACAGGCTGTGTGTAAATTTTTCCCCAGCCTGACAAGTTCACCCAAGCTTCACATTGTTCTATTTACTCATGTCCAATTAACCACCGAACCAGAATGTTCTTGGGAAACAGTTGCTACTCCTGCATTATTATGACAATTGTAATAGTTTATGAACAGTGTTTCTTCACACCAGGTAAATTAATTTGTTAAAATCACAGTAAATTAGCATAACAAGGCGGTCACACTAATAGCTGGACCAAAATAAAGACTAAACGATTTTAAAAAGTGTTTTAAAATATTAACTTTTTTTTTTTAAATAAGATTGCTTGTGAATATAGCACAGACTAGATAATGAGGCAGGAAACCCAAACAGCAAAAGTTATGTCATGACATGTAATGGCTAAAATACACACATACCGTATACACACATACGGTATACTTACTTACTTACTTACTTACTTACTTACTTACTTACTTGTTTGTTTGTGTTTTATGAATAAGTTCAAATAATAATCATATTCCTATTCTTGTACATGAAAATATTTTCCCTTTATTTTTGGCAGGAGCAGTATGTCAGAATGATGGCTTATAATGAGGCAACATGTAAAATAATGCAAGGGTCATTTCTTTGGAGAACACTTCTATGCAGGAATGGTTGCTTTTAACAGAACTTTAGTGAAGCATTCCATTGAATAAGAATGAAATTTAGCAAATGAGAGAAACAGATAGGCAAGTGATTAAACAACAACAACAACAACAACAACAAAACCCTTAATTTCCTTCATGCTAATGCTTTCAACAAGGACCATGTCAAATGCTAAAACTCAGAACATGATTTGGTGTGTTGCTGTGAAATGATGGATATATGATATCTGTTGATATAAGCTGTTGTAAAGATCAGAACTTCAGTTGGCATTGTTAAAAGCTTATACATTTCTTTTTGCTTTTTATATATCTAGTAAATATATGGTGTATACCTTCAAAACACAAGCTCCACATAGACATTCCATATCAGAAACAGACTTTAATTGAAAGCAAAATTTTGAAAATTGCATTTCTTTTCCATACTGCTGCATTTCCATATTCTAAGCCTAACTTGATACTTTGTACACAACAAAAGCACACTAGCATGCATGATTATGTGCTGCTTTCAAACTGTCTTTCCCTGTGCTTACTGTTGTTCAATAAATAAATGCAAATTAGACAGACAGACAGAAATACAAAAAGATACACACACACACACACACACACACACACACACACACACAGAGTACCAATCAAATGTTTGATCACACCTTCTAATTTAGTGGATTTTCTTATATTTTATTAATTAAAAGACACTTCATATCTTAAAGTAATGATGGATGTCATTTCTCTTTGCTTAGTTGAGCAGTTCATGACATAATATGGATTACTAAAGGTGTTGAATAGGGCTATTTACTGTATTTTTATTATTTACTATTTGATGATTTCAAATGCATTAAGAAGGCAAAAAAGTTCACTAATTAACTTTTGATGAGGCACACCTGTTAATTGAAAAGCATTCCAAGTGACTACCTGGTTAAGATACTGTCTAAGCTTTTGACTGGTCCTGTATATACATGCATTAATAATTAAATACCTACATACACTACCGTTCAAAAGTTTGGGGTCACCCAGACAATTTTGTGTTTTCCATGAAAAGTCACACTTTTATTTACCACCATAAGTTGTAAAATGAATAGAAAATATAGTCAAGACATTTTTCTGGCCATTTTGAGCATTATTGAGCATCCATTAATCGACCCCACAAATGTGATGCTCCAGAAACTCAATCTGCTCAAAGGAAGGTCAGTTTTATAGCTTCTCTAAAGAGCTCAACTGTTTTCAGCTGTGCTAACATGATTGTACAAGGGTTTTCTAATCATCCATTAGCCTTCTGAGGCAATGAGCAAACACATTGTACCATTAGAACACTGGAGTGATAGTTGCTGGAAATGGGCCTCTATACACCTATGTAGATATTGCACCAAAAACCAGACATTTGCAGCTAGAATAGTCATTTACCACATTAGCAATGTATAGAGTGGATTTCTGATTAGTTTAAAGTGATCTTCATTGAAAAGAACAGTGCTTTTCTTTCAAAAATAAGGAAATTTCAAAGTGATCCCAAACTTTTGAACGGTAGTGTACATACATACATAAACCCCACTATACATTATCAATGTACTCACTATTTTCACAGTCTAAATTCAAAAGAAATTCTCTTATAAGAAGCTAGACAGTCCAAGATCCAGAGCTCAGCACTTAAAGGTTGTTCAGTAGTCTCACTTCCTCTGCTTTCCTTCTTTCTCTAAAACCTCCAAAACTGGAGTTCTGAATCAAAACATCCTCATGCTTTCAGAGTGACTTAAGACTTGGAAGAATCGAGGTGTTCTTTCTTTCTTTTTCTTTTTTATCCCATTATCCCATACTGTGAATCTTTTCTTAAAAAATAAAAAAACCTGAAATACGACAAGCCAGGAGAAAATACATAATTCAGATGACAAGAATACGTTTTTTTCAGCTGTCAAATAATTTTGCTTTCTCATAATCACTGAGTTTGATTCATGCTTTGTCTGTTGCATCATAAAAGCTTGGTTTTCTGGCAGCAGATCCAGACGGGTTCCCATAAGGGCTTGTAGGCTTAGAACTCATATACCCTCTTTTTTGCCTTAGGCCTTTTTTTTTGTCTGTGAGCTACTACTGGCTAACAAGAGGTAAAGGAGAGTTCACGTTCATTCACTCACAGACTTTTACTGTCATTCAGGAGGCCTAGTGATTGAGAATTGAGAGTGAAAAGTAGAAGAAAAAAGGAAACAATAAATATAGGGATATTCGTTGAATAAATTTATGCTCTTTAATGAATCACATAATCCATATGCTTCTCAATTTCCACCAACCTTCATTTGTAACCACATTTCACAGAGCATTTGCATAATTTTAAGGGAAAAAGCATGTAATCAAATTTGGATGTGAATATTCATGTTCAATAATGTACAATGGCTACCCCATTTAAAATGGAAAAGTTTGTTTGATGATTCATTTTTCAGTTTCTATTTCTGATGGAAAGAAATCAATGTCTGAGTCAATCTACTTCAAAATGGAAACTTCATTTAAGTTTACAAAGACCTGATTTACAGCTGACTTTGTAACTCACATGGTGGTAACATGATTTGAGAAGATATTACATTTTTGTTTTTTTTTTTAATTTATCACTGTATGTCAGAATAATATGAGTCAAGATGGATAATACTGACAACCATATGAAGGTTGAAAAATTGTCAGTTTGATATCCAGAGGACTATACAGAAATCACACTGGTGTGGAGTTTTGCATGTTCTCATCATGTGAGTTTCCTCCAGGTTCCCCTGGTTTCCCAAAATCATGCTTGTAGGTGAACTGAATACTTAAATTGCCCGTGTGTGTGTGTGAGAGAGAGAGAGAGAGAGAGAGCATACAGTACCATTCAAAAGTTTGGGCACACCTTCTAATTCAATACTTTTTTCTTTATTTTTTTATGAATTAAAATGTTTCATGTCTTAAAGTAATGATGGATTGTTGTTTGTCTTTACGTAGTTGAGTGGTTTTTGACATAAAGGCCCGGTCCCACTGGCCGATGGACACAAAACGTATGCAAAAAGGACACAGCGGACGAGCAAAATTTCGGGGGTGGCTCTATCCGTTTTCATCCGCTCCAGAAATGGACAAAATTGGCGAAAATTTGCGAAAACAGAACGGAAAAGAACGGACGTGGGTAGTATATAGCGGGGATGTTAAACGCATGTTCATAGGAAGCCTAGCGGATGAAAGCGGATGGAAGTGGATGACAGCCCCGAAGGGGTTACCGGTGATAACTGAGAAGCGGACACATAGCAGAAAGAGCGGATGCATAGCGGATGAAGGGAATGCATCACGTACGCCTAACGGAAACAAAGGGGATGTTGCGCGGATGTATATCGGATGCAGACCGTTCACTGCGCATGCGGGGGGTATGAATTGCGTCTGCTCCGCGGATATAAAGGGATGCAGCACGCACGCCGTCAGCATAAAGCGGAAAGACGTGCTGGCGGCTACATCGATACATCTCTACTACTAGATGATTTTCTCCCCCTTTTTATACAAAATATTGATTGTCCGCTAGGTGTCCTTCTACATACTCTAGACATACTCCAGACATCCTAAATATATGAGATACATCCCAGATATAAACGCTTTGTCCGTTTTGAATACTTTATATACGAGATGCATACGCTTACATCCTTTCTATTTCCGTGCTACTAACGATGAATAGACGTTTCATGTACCTTATCTTTCCTCCCTCTTTCCGTTTTCAGCTGCAGCGGATGTGAGTTGCGAGGATGCCCAGAGGATGCAGAGAGGATACAGCAGACGTTTAACGGATGATAATGGACATAGAACGTTTGTTGCTCGTATATGTCGCAGATTTACATCGTACACGGCGGAAAGTTCATCCGTTCTAAAAGTTTTGTGCAGCTCAAAACTTTTTGCGCGGATGAAATCACAGTGGACGGATGCTCGATGGATAGAGCGTATGAAGCACGTATGCAATGAGTACACAACGGATGCATAGCGTTTTCCAACAGATGGCAAAGATTTTTTTACGTTTTACATCCTCTTTGCATCCGTAAGTGCAGTGGGACCGGGCCTTTAAAATAATGCCAATAGTGTGCAAAGCATCATCAAGGAAAATGCTGGCTACTTTGAAGAACCTACAACAGCCATGTGCAGCCATTTTAAGTAGTATGCTGGGTGGGTAATTTTGTTTGAGAAATGAAACATCTGGTTCTCTCTGGGGATCAATTTCTCTCCAATAAAAGTGTTAATACTGCAGTACTTTACTGTCAGTGCATTGAAGCAGAAAGGTGAATACAATTAGTATATGTATCCATTTAGCAAACATAGCCAAACATGCCTTTTCACATACTGTAAGGAAACAGTGTTTGTGAGGATTTTGTGATAGTCATTCGTGACTGCCTAAAGCTAGACACCACGGAAACTTGGCAGCCTTACATACATCTGTTTTAGTGCTTATATAGTCTGTTTAAAAACAGATGCACAACAGAACTATTACATTCAAAATCCATTTACCAAAACCCATATTTCATTGTTGTCAGACAAAATGTAATTCAGGGAAGTAAACCTTCCCTGAGGTACACTACCGTTCAAAGGTTTGGGATCACCCAGACAATTTTGTGTTTTCCATGAAAAGTCACACTTTTATTTACCACCATAAGTTGTAAAATGAATAGAAAATATAGTCAAGAAATTTTTCTGGCCATTTTGAGCATTTAATCGACCCCACAAATGTGATGCTCCAGAAACTCAATCTGCTCAAAGGAAGGTCAATTTTATAGCTTCTCTAAAGAGCTAAACTGTTTTCAGCTGTGCTAACATGATTGTACAAGGGTTTTCTAATCATCCATTAGCCTTCTGAGGCAATGAGCAAACACATTGTACCATTAGAACACTCGAGTGATAGTTGCTGGAAATGGGCCTCTATGGACCCTTTTCAGTCACGTGACCTTAGTAAACGCGACCGCCATTTTGGACATGTAGTGGACTTCGGCTCAAATTGGTTTGAATGTGAGGAAGGCGACAAACATAAAAGAAAAAGGAGCGAGATGCAGAAAACTGTATTTACTAGTTTACTGTAATTATGATCTGGCAGCTATTTACACCGGATCCAGTGTAAATAGCTGCCGGAGCCAACGTCCGGCCGGGCCGCGAGCGAGCGCGCGCTGGCTCCGCGGCCGCCGACTCCGGCCGGGCCGCGAGCGCGCGCGCGCTGGCTCCGCGGCCGCCGGCTCCGGCCGGGCCGCGAGCGAGCGCGCTCCGGAACCTCGGACGTTGGCTCCGGCGGCTATTTACACTGGATCCGGTGTAAATAGCTGCCAGATCATAATTACAGTAAACTAGAATGGAATGTTAACAGCAATGTAATGCCTTTTCTGGCTAATTTTATTCGTCTTACCTCCAACAAAGTGGTCACTACACAAGCGTTGGTATGCCGCTATCCATCTTCTCCGTCGGTCAGCATCTACCGGGATCCGATAAAATGATAACCCTTGCCTTGTTTGTTGATGGTTACTACATCCAGGTGCACAACAACATAGTGGCATGATGGAAGTCTTGCTGAAAATAAACTTTCTTTGCTGCCGTTCCTCAATGCTGGCTGTGGTAAACTACTGGTAGTACATGTCCAAAATGGCGGCTGCGTTTGTCGTGACGTCACGTGAAAAGGGTCCATACACCTATGTAGATATTGCACCAAAAACCAGACATTTGCAGCTAGAATAGTCATTTACCACATTAGCAATGTATAGAGTGTATTTCTGATTAGTTTAAAGTGATCTTCATTGAAAAGAACAGTGCTTTTCTTTCAAAAATAAAGAAATTTCAAAGTGATCCCAAACTTTTGAACGGTAGTGTAAATAACTGTATTTATTTTTTTCGCGGTGCGGTTTCCATCAAATCCTGCACTCTGATTGGCTGGCGAGCGGGTCCGTATCCTATGGTATGGACCCCAGTTACGGACCCCGGTTATGGACCTTTGGCGACTCGCTCGTTCACAACAACAACAAACATAGTAGCATTTTTTTTGTCAACATTTATCTTTTTTTAATAAGATTTATTTATCTCATCTCATTATCTCTAGCCGCTTTATCCTGTTCTACAGGGTCGCAGGCAAGCTGGAGCCTATCCCAGCTGACTGCGGGCGATAGGCGGGGTACACCCTGGACAAGTCGCCAGGTCATCACAGGGCTGACACATAGACACAGACAACCATTCACACTCACATTCACACCTACCGTCAATTTAGAGTCACCAGTTAACCTAACCTGCTTGTCTTTGGACTGTGGGGGAAACCGGAGCACCCGGAGGAAACCCACGTGGACACGGGGAGAACATGCAAACTCCACACAGAAAGGCCCTCGCCGGCCACGGGGCTCAAACCCAGACCTTCTTGCTGTGAGGCGACAGCGCTAACCACTACACCACCATGCCGCAAGATTTATTTATAAGATTATCAAAAATCTTATAAATTTTTGCTAGCATTTCTCAGGAAAATAGCATTAATTTTACATCATGGATAGTGATAACGACAGTCTTCACAGTGAAAGCAAGTTTTACTACCCAGAGGAAGAAGAAATAAAATAAAACATTTCAGGAGGAAGCTAAAAACCTCTAACTTGCTAACTCCTAGCAAAAACATGTCTGAATCCTGAATGACTCCAATTCTGTATAAATAAGGGACTACATAGGTGGCAAAATGTAGTTTTTTTTTCCTGCCATGGAAGTGCACTTGTATACTGAGGAGGAAGCCATTTGCATTACAGCTGTGAATGAGGATTAAAAATAGCATTAATTTTACAGCATGGATAGTGATAACGACAGTGTTCACAGCGAAAGCGAGTTTTACTACCCTGAGGAAGACAAAATAAAAACATTTCAGGAGGAAGCTAAAAACCTCTAACTTGCTAACTCCTAGCAAAAACATGTCTGAATCCTGAATGACTCCAATTCTGTATAAATAAGGGACTACATAGGTGGCAAAATGTAGTTTTTTTTTCCTGCCATGGAAGTGCACTTGTATACTGAGGAGGAAGCCATTTGCATTACAGCTGTGAATGAGGATTAAAAATAGCATTAATTTTACAGCATGGATAGTGATAACGACAGTGTTCACAGCGAAAGCGAGTTTTACTACCCTGAGGAAGACAAAATAAAAACATTTCAGGAGAAAGCTAAAAACCTCTAACTTGCTAACGGCGAGCAAAAACATGGCTGAATCCGGAAAGACTCAATTATGTATAAATAGGGGACTACATAGGCAGCAAAATGTAGTTTTTTTCCTGCCATGGAAGTGCACTTGCATACCAAGGAGGAAGCAATTTGCATTGCAGCCGTGAATGAGGATTCAAAATGGTGGCTCGCCTCAGTTTTCCCTTTCGGGCACTCTCGTTTTCTCTTAGAATTTGGTAAAAAAAAAAAATTATATAATTTACCAGCTTAAGGTCGGTCCATATGGTGAAATACCATGACCTCGGCCTTGAATACTGACCTCGGCCCAGAGGGCCTCAGTCAGTACTTTCAAGACCTCGGTCACAGTATTTCACGATACGGACCGTCCAGCTAGTAAATAGCATATATTTATTTTTTTATGGTCTGGTTTCCATTAAATCCTGCACTCTGGCTGGCAAGCGGGTCCGTATCCTACGATACGGACCCCAGCTACGGACCCCAGCTACGGACTCCGGTTACGGACCTCTGGCGACTCGCTCATTCACAACAAAAACAAACATAGTAGCATTTTTTGTCAACATTTATCTTTTTTTTATAAGATTTATTTATAAGATTATCAAAAATCTTATACATTTTTGCCAGCATTTCTCAGTATAATAGCATTAATTTTACAGCATGGATAGTGATAACGACAGTGTTCACAGTGAAAGCAAGTTTTACTACCCTGAGGAAGAAGAAATAAAATAAAACATTTCAGGAGAAAGCTAAAAACCTGTAACTGTTGCTAACGCTGAGCAAAAACATGTCTGAATCCTGAATGACTCAATTTTGTATAAATAAGGGACTACATAGGCGGCAAAATGTAGTTTTTTTTTTTCCTGCCATGGAAGTGCACTTGTATAACAAGGAGGAAGTCATTTGCATTACAGCCGTGAATGAGGATTCAAAATGGCGGCTTGCCTCAGCTCAGTTTTCCCTTTTGGGCGCTCTCGTTTTCTGTTAGAATTTGGTCAAGAAAAAAATAAATATATTATTTACCAGCTTAAGGTTGGTCCATATGGTGAAATACCATGACCTCGGCCTTGAATACTGACCTCGGCCCAGAGGGCCTCGCTCAGTACTTTCAAGACCTCGGTCACAGTATTTCACCATACGGACCTCCCGGCTGGTAAATAACATATATATCTTTCTTTTGAAGATGATATATGGATAGAAGACATGCCCATTATTATTATTATTATTATTATTATTATTATTATTATTATTATTATTATCGCAGCAGGTCTGAGAGCTGAGGAATGAAATTTGTCTGAGCATCAGCCAAAAAATCTGACAAAACGTGTTTCAGTATAAAATATGCTGTGTGTGAACTTCAGAGGTTAAATGAAAAGTTCAAGAGGATCTGGGGATGTCTTCTGGGTAATCTTGGGAGAGCCTCTGCCCTGAGACTGGCACTGCAGGGTGAAAGAATCCACAGGGATATAACAGTGTCTCCACAGTGCTACAACCACTCTCAGAAACTATTTACCCACCCATATTTTATTCACGGGTCCATACTTGATTATATATATTTTTTTAAGTTTGGTCTGGTCCACACTCGCTGTTAATTTGATTTAGTTCCTTTCTATTTAATATTCATTTGTATTTTCTTTCTTTCTTTCTTTCACAACTACTGAATCCACTCTGAAACTTGAAAATACTCCCAGTAAATTATTATCTCATCTCATTATCTCTAGCCGCTTTATCCTTCTACAGGGTCGCAGGCAAGCTGGAGCCTATCCCAGCTGACTATGGGCGAAAGGCGGGGTACACCCTGGACAAGTTGCCAGGTCATCACAGGGCTGACACATAGACACAGACAACCATTCACACTCACATTCACACCTACGGTCAATTTAGAGTCACCAGTTAACCTAACCTGCATGTCTTTGGACTGTGGGGCAAACCGGAGCACCCGGAGGAAACCCACGCGGACACGGGGAGAACATGCAAACTCCACACAGAAAGGCCCTCGCCGGCCCCGGGGCTCGAACCCAGGACCTTCTTGCTGTGAGGCGACAGCGCTAACCACTACACCACCGTGCCGCCCCAGTAAATTATTATTATTATTAATATTATTATTATTGATGTTATTGATGTTAAAGTGAGGGTTATGGTTCTGTGTAGGTATACATCTGCAAACAAACAACATAATTAAAAAAAAAATCTGTTTTCCTTGTCCAGCAAATGTTCCCACAATGTCAAAATTATCAGACATTTGGTGCCTACGAAGATATACAAACATGCCCCTACACACACACACACACACACACAGAAATAAAATAAAAATTAATTAATAATAAAAAAATTTCCTTGTTGCAAAAATATAAGTAGATTTCTACACAAGATTTATCTCATCCCTCTTCCCTTACTTTCCTGCAATCTCAACTGCTTATTTGTTAATCAGGTTTATGACAGGCTTGACCATGAATAACTTTCATATCCATCTTTATCTGAGCTGGCAGCTTGGCAAGCCATATGCTTGCTGATTATTGGGAATGATTAGTTGAGGGAACACTATACCAGTGCTGGCACAACACTCAGAGAATGTTGTCAGGCCACAGCTTCACATTATCAGATGCTGATGTGTGGGTCAATGCAGCTAACACTCAGTCCATCACATGGTAATGAACCACTCTCATCAGGTATTCAGTGCAGTATATGCCCAGAAAAAAATGACCATCAAACTGTTCAGCACTTTCAAGAAACTATGGAAGAAGTAATGCTGCATTATATCAGAGTTGGAAAAAACTCTGACCTTCACCATCACACAGATGACCTGTGCAATCATAACTTGTCTTGATTATGTATGCAGGTGTGGTGAGACAGGTAGAGGCTGATGAGTTTTAACCTTTAAGTAGCACTTTTGGGAATAAATGAAACAAGATATGGTGTGTAACCTTGATAATCTATCAAGTCTGTGTTTGATGTCAATGAAATTAACCAAAGACAATGGTGTCAATGAGATTCTATAATCAAATTTGTGTTCTGATGGCATATATTATTACAGGCATTGGGAGATGAATGAGAACTTGAATATTAAACATATCACATTAACTGATAAAATCAAGAGGAAAAATCAACCATAGTCCTATTACATGCTGATCATGCCACTGATTTCTTCAAAAATTCTACCTGCTTTTTTAATTTACCCTGCTTGAAATAGACGCTAACCCTGTGTCTGACATCGCTCCCTACTCACTATGTGAGGACACCATTTTGTAGTGCTGTCCGAAACCAAAGTGAGGATTATTACACCCTATGTAGTGCACTCAAATTATCCCACAATGCATCACAAAAAGTAGTGTACAACCAATGTTCACTAACCAAGCAATACAGTATATCCCATCCTGCATTGCGGTCGTGCTGAAAGAAATCAAATTAAAAGTCTCAAATTTGATTTAATAAAAGGTAGTGGCAAAGAAGAAAGCATTCAGCCTTGATTTGAAAAAAGAAAGATGCAGGTACTTTGTATTGATTAATGTGGGAAATATGCTCAGTATAATATGTATTTATCACAAAAATACATGCATGTATTTATTATTTTGAAAACCCACCAGCTGGCTGATATGGCACTTTTTAATTATGCAACAGTAATGACATAAATACCAGCATGACAGGCTAGTGTCCGAAAGCATTTTTTCATTTTACCAATGACCTCACTATATAGTCCTCTATATAGTAATTCCCAAGATAGGGAGTAGGGAGTAGTGAACAAGTGAGCGATTTTAGACACAGGGTAAGTGAAAGACAGCATAATTTGGAGAATGACTATTCTGAGGGGACTATTATTACTCAAAGCATCCTTAGATTAACACTTAAAATGTTTCCAGCATTGCTTGTGTGATGAGCACTGCTAGATTAAGCCTC
Source organism: Neoarius graeffei (assembly GCF_027579695.1). Classification (NCBI taxonomy): domain Eukaryota; kingdom Metazoa; phylum Chordata; class Actinopteri; order Siluriformes; family Ariidae; genus Neoarius; species Neoarius graeffei. The sequence continues at coordinate 59,440,885 of NC_083582.1, read as the reverse complement.
CTCAAAAATAAATGGTAAACATTGTTGGCAGTTGTGCTATTTCAGACTGACATTGAACAAATCAACAACAGTGGTAGAAGAGAGTACCGGTATGTGTGTTGACATTGAGAGTATATCAATCTTTCTGACTGGAACAGTTCTTCACAACTGGCAGTCTTAGACCCAGTAATTCATCCTGCTCCACCATTACCGATTCATGCAAATATTTTAATGATTTCCTTCACATGTTCAATCATTACATCCCACATTTCCAGATATGGAGCAACAAGTAATGGTGATGTTGAGACAGTCTGCTTTCAAACATGGTATTAACATTTATATTGCATTTGTTCAATTGGCTGATGTTTTATCTAGTGCACTGTACACATGATTAATGTTTTAGATTAGTTTAAGAACATACAACTGGAATGTTGTGGGTTAAGGGTCTTGAAAAAGGACCCAGCAGTGGTGGTGCTGCTTGGATTTAAACTCATGGCTTTCTGATGAGTAGCCAAAAAGCTTTAAACCCTGAGTCACCACTTATCATTATGAGTTCTGCCCATTTTAACTACTTTATACTTAATTGAAAATTAATCTATTTGAAAAGTGATGCTTTTTCCTTACCTTTTCCAATTTATTGAATTGTCTGCAATTTAAAGTACAATAGCAAGAGAGCCAATGTATTGTGATGACAAGCATAGGGTACTGGTAGAGTCTTTTTTTCCTTTTCTTTATGAACTTAGGAACTGTCTTGTGTTGGACACTATTTTGACCACTGCCCATTCACTGTCATGGAACTTGTAAGCCTTCCTTTTTTATTGAGTAAATGTCAGAACATGTGATTTACTCAGACAGAATGATAACTGTAATGAGATCTATATTTCACCAACATTGGTTGGGTGAGAGGAGTTGTGCAGCCGTTTGCACTCTTGCCCCACAGCAAGAAAGTTCTGGTTTTGAACCTCATGGCAACTGGAGCCTTTCCGTGTAGAGGTTGCATGTTCTCCCTGTGCCTGTGTGGGTTTCCTCCAGACACTCTGGTTTCCTGCCAGTGTCCAAAGCCTTGCAGATCAGGTCAGCTGACTACTTTAAATTGCCTATACGTGTGAATGAGTGTGAATGGTTGTTCATCTCTGTGTTAGCCCTGTGTTGGTAATCCACCAGTGTGTCCTTCACCTCTTGCCCAAAGTTAGCTGGGATTGCCTCCAGCTTCCCCATGACCCTGATGGATAAACAGTAAAAATAATGGATGGATGGAAGGTTAGGTGAGATGCATTTGGCTCTAGATCATCTCCATCTACACTAAACAGACATGCCATCAATATTTCTGACAATCCCACCCCTCCCCCAAGCATCTTTCAATAAAGATTGCAAATATGAGCTTTCATTTCCATTGTATACAGTTAATGAAATATAGCATTACAGTTTGACTTGTGTCTGTGAAGATTCTCAGTCATCCAGGTCATAGTAAACTGTGGGTGGTAAAAGAGAGTGTAGTATTCTACCAGGTGGGTGGAGCACAGAAGCATGGTAGGCCAGAACTGAGTTCTCAACAAACTCTTTATTTTTTAGCTTTTCAGCCTTTCTCCAATTCCCAGCCATGCGCGCGCGCGCACACACACACACACACACACACACACACACACACACACACACAAGTGTTCTGGTTGGGGAGAGAGCTCCCTTTCTCTGCTCTCCTCTCCTTTTAAAGGGCACGGTCAGTGGAGAAGACACACAAACACAGGTTAATTCCCATCAAGTGCAATGATTCCACCACTTACCTTCCCTGACTCCACCCTCCATTCACAGATCGACGCTTGGCCACACCCCCGCTGCCACATACCCCCACCGCCCGACTCAGGCCGGGGAGCCATCCAGCCTGTAGCCAACTCTTCCCCCCCCGATGGGAGAAGAAATCTGCCACGACCATCTGTGCCCTCGGCCTGTGGACCACCTTGAACTTAAACGGCTGGAGTGCCAGATACCAATGGGTGAGCCGCACGTTGGCATCCTTCATGCATTGGAGCCACTGCGGGGGCATGTGGTCTGAACAGAGGGTGAAAGGGCGCCCCAGCAGGTAGTAGCGGAGGGCAAGGACTGCCCGTTTGATGGCAAGGCACTCCTTTTCGATTGTGCTGTACCTGTCCTTGCGGACCGACAGCTTCTAGCTGATGTACAGCACTGGGTGGTCCTCCCCCCCACCTCCTGGGACAGAACAGCCCCCAGCCCTCTGTCCGACGCGTCCGTCTGCAAAATAAAGGGGAGAGAAAAGTCAGGGGAGTGTAACAGTGGCTCCCCACACAGTGCAGCCTTTACCTCAGAGAAAGCCCGCTGGCATTACTCCGTCCACTGGACCAGATTTGTTGCTCCCTTTTTAGTGAGATCAGTCAGATTTAGCTGGCTGGTGATGTCCAAATAATTAGGTATAAACCTACAATAGTAGCCAGCCAGCCCCAGGAACTGTCTCACCCCCTTTTTGGTCTTGGGCCTCAGGCAGGCTGCAATCGCTGCTGTCTTATTAATTTGGGGACGCACCTGCCCATTGCCCAAGTGGAAATCCAGATACCATACTTCCACCCGCCCAATTGCACACTTCTTCGGGTTGGCTATAAGACCCGCTCGCTTCAGCAACCTAAGGACGGCCCTTAGGTGTTCCACGTGCCGTGGCCAGTCATTACTATAAACAATAATATCGTCCAAGTAGGCGGCCGCGTAGGTGGAGGACCCTATCCATAAGCCGCTGGAATGTAGCGGGCACCCCAAACAGCCCAAAAGGAAGTGTGATGAACTGGTGTAAGCCAAACGGTGTGGAAAAGGCCGTTTTCTCTCGGGATAGCGGAGTCAAGGGGATCTGCCAATATCCCTTTGTCAAATCCAGTGTCGAATAAAAACGAGCCGTGCCTAGTTGATCGAGCAACTCATCAATATGAGGCATTGGGTACGCGTCAAACTTAGACACCACGTTGACTTTCCTATAGTCCACGCAGAATCGGACTGACCCATTGGCCTTGGGAACCAAGACCACTGGGCTGCTTCAGTCACTGTGGGACTCCTCGACAATGCCCATTTCGAGCATGGCATCAAGCTCTTCCCGAACCACATTTTTTTTGTGTTCGGGCAGTCTGTAAGGGTGGCTGTGCACTACTACCCCTGGGGGTGTCTCAATGTGGTGTTCTATGAGGTGGGTGCGGCAGGGCAGCGGTGAGAACACGTCAGCAAATTCTGTTTGCAACCGGGCGACCTCCGTGAGCTGGGTCAGGGAGAGGTGGTCTCCACAGGGGACCGGAGCGGTGGGTGATGTCAATTTCCCTTTTTGAACCTCCAGCCCCAGCTCCGCCTTCTCCGGAACCACTGACACCAACGCCACGGGGACCTCCTCGTTCCAAAGTTTTAGTAGGTTGAGGTGGTATATCTGTAACGCCCCACCCCTGTCCGTTCGCCTCACCTCATCGTCGACATCCCCGACTCACCGTGTGACCTCAAAGGGTCCTTGCCACCTGGCGATCAATTTAGAGCTCTACGTGGGCAACAACACGAGTACTTTAACACCCGGTGTGAATTCCCTAAGGCGTGTGCCCTGTCATACAGATGGACTTGATGTTCTTGGGCCTGCCGCAAATTCTCCAGGGTTAGGTGCATGAGTGTGTGGAGTTTGGCGTGCAGTTCAATAACGTATTGAATTTCGTTTTTACTGGTTGAAGGTCCCTCCTCCCAATTTTCCCATAGCACATCCAGAATGCCATGCGGCTTATGCCCATATAGTAATTTGAATGGGGAGAATCCCGTGGAGGCTTGTGGGACCTCTCGCACTGTGAATAACAGGGGCTCGAGCCATTTATCCCAGTTGCGTGCATCCTCACTTACGAATTTTCTAATTATGTTTTTGAGGGTGCGATTAAACTGTTCGACTAAGCCATCCGTTTGTGGGTGATAAACGCTGGTGTGGATAGGCTTAATTCCCAGTAACTCATACACTTCGCGCAGTGTATGTGACATAAACGTAGTGCCTTGATCAATCAGAATCTCTTTGGGGATTCCAACCCGGGAGATGATGCGGAAGAGTGCTTCAGCAATATTACATGCTGAGATGTTGCGAAGAGGCACTGCTTCCGGATATCGTGTTGCATAATCCACCAGAACTAAAATAAAGCGATATCCTCATGTTAACCAATCTAATGGCCCGACGAGATCCATCCCAATTCTTTCGAATGGGGTCTCGATTAATGGCAGAGGGCGCAACGGCACTTTTGGGATGGCCGTGGGATTTACTAACTGGCATTTGCAGCCTGCCGTACACCACCTACAGACATCGCCGCAAATCCCTGGCCAATAGAACCAGGCCATTATTCGGGCTAGTGTCTTGTCCTGCCCCAAGTGTCCGGCCATGTGATTAAAGTGAGCTGCCTGGAATATAAGTTCCCAGTGGCTCTTTGGGATTAAAAACTGGGTTATTTGTTCCTTAGTCTCAGTGTCCTGCGTCACTCAGTATAATCTATCCTTAATTGGATGGAAAAATAGGGGAAGGACGGGGTGGCGTTTGGCTGGAGCATTTGACCATTGATTTCTCTCAATTGGTCAAACGCGTGCCGCAGAGTCTCGTCTCATGACTGCACTAACGGGAAATCCGCAAGGGAATCCCCGAGAGAGGGAGGAGGAGCCTGCCACTCCTCACTCTGACGCGGTGATGACGTAGACAGCTCTGTGACAGCTGCTCCCCCCAATGCCACTCTGGGACCTCCCCCGGCTGAACTATGGCAGGCCCCACTCTTCACTAAGTGCATCATTAATTCCCGAAATCCTGGCCAATCAGTCCCCAAATTTTTCGAGTGGGTAAGGCGAGGATTAACCGCTGCCTTTACTCTAAATTTCTCCCCTCGAAATAGAATGTGGACCGACACTAAAGGGTAGATGTGAACATCCCCATGCACACACAACACCTTCACTAACTGTGCTCTTCCCAATGCCTCGTTTTACACCAGGCTTTGGTGGATTGAGGTCTGATTACAGCCGGAGTCCACCAAAGCCTGATACATATCCCCTTGGATACTCATCGGTATGCGATACGCTCTGGCCCAATCGAGGGCGGTCTCCGGCGTGTCGAGGATCCGGACCACCACGCCCACCTCCATCGCCAAACACTGATGCTGGAGGTGCCCTGGTTCCCTGCAGCACCAGCATACTGGCCCAGGCTCTCTCTCTGCACCGGTGTTCCGGAGATCACTCACCTGAGGGGGGGAAGACACGAACACAGAAGTAGGAAACGGTAGGACACCGCAGGGTCAGCGGGCCAGCTGGGGTGGAGCCGGTCCCCGCCTCCGCAGTGGGCGAATGGGGAGAAGATGAGGAACAGAAGGGGGGAGAGAGAGAGGGGAGAAGGGGAGACACACTGTCCTGCCATCAGAACGGCCGCCATATGGTCCTCTGCCAGCACGATGGCCTGATCCAGCGACGCCGGGCAATGGCACTGGACCCACTCTGCGGTTCCTTCCAAAAGTCGGGCAACAAATTGCTCCAGCACCACCAGATCGATGATTCCCTTGGCATCGCTGTTGTCGGCCCTCAGCCACTGCCGGCAGGCATCCCGGAGTTGCTGGCCAAACTCAAACAGCCGGCCACCCTCCTCCAGGCACAGCGCGCGGAAGCACTGCTGCTGCTGCTCCGGGGTGCAACCCACGCACTGGAGGATGGCCCTGCAGAGGTCCACATGGACCAGCTGGCTGTCGGCGGGAAGCTGTAGCTCGGCTAGCTGCGCCTTGCCCGTTAGCAGGGGGAGGAGGTGCGCCGTGCGCTGTTCCACCAGCCAACCCCACGCCTCGCCTGCCTGCTCAAAGAGGCTTTGGGGTCATCCTGCGGAACCATGTTCGTTAGGGTGAGGTGGGGAGGGTCCGCGGCGGTGGTGATCGGGGCCCCCACTGATGCGAGCAGGTGCCGGAACGCCTGGCAAGCTTCCTGTTGCGCCAGCACCAGGGCTTCAAAGCGTTGTTCTCGCTCCTTCCGGAGTGCGATCAGCGCCTGGTGCTGGCTTTTTTGGGCTGTGGCGAGGGCATGGACCAGGTCCTTGAAGGGGGAGGACTCCATGTGGCTGTTCCCTTCTGCACTTTCCCGGGTTTCAGCACCACTGTAGTATTCGACCAGGTGGGTGGAGCACAGAAGCATGGCAGGCCAGAACTGAGTTCTCAACAAACTCTTTATTTTTTAGCTTTTCAGCCTTTCTCCAATTCCCAGCCACACACACACACACACACACACACACACACACACACACACACACACACACACACAAAAGTGTTCTGGTTAGGGAGAGAGCTCCCTTTCTCTGCTCACACACAAACACAGGTTAATTCCCATCAGGTGCAATGATTCCACCACTTACCTTCCCTGACTCCGCCCTCCATTCACAGACCGACGCTTGGCCACGCCCCCACTGCCACAGAGAGCAACTGGACTTGCTTGAAAACAAGTCCAGTTGCTCTCTTTTACCACCCACAGTCTGACTTGTGGGTTACCATTTTTACATTCAGGTGTAACTGGTCATATGTGTTACTCACTGTGCTGTGAATAAATAGAATCGCTCTGAATTGCAGTGAACTACAAAACCTTTATGGTATGTTATCTTCAGACATGTTAAGTCAAAGAGAAAGTACTGGATGAGATTCTGGGAGAGAAACAATGCTATTGCCATTTTTAAAAACTGCTCACTGAAATCTAGCTAATATTTCATAAATAAATACAGTAATCAGTTTCATTGCTTGATTGTTATGACCCAGATATGGGAGCCAACTTCTCTGTGCTTGTGCTAGTAAATGGATATTTTGTCATATAATTTTAGAGTGTACATAAGTGAATTTGAGATTGTTCTAAAATATTTAATAGAATGATTAGTTGTTCATTAAAACCAACTGCATAAATTGGGTTCCTAATCTTTGCTGCCATATAACATTCTTTAAAAGACAATTTTATATTGCTTGGCTGGAGACTCCAGATAGCCAAGGTCAAATACACTTTGTGTCTAAAACCAAACCTGCAGGGATTTTTATAGCTTGGCATATTTTGAAGCTGTAGCTGTATTTGGGCCTCTGCAGGCCACTTTCTTAAATGCCAGAATCACCAGCTATTGTGGTCTCACTGAGTGTGCTGGCAATGCCAATTCAATGTGCTTAAACATTTCCAAACCTAGCACCATACTGGAGCAGGTGGGGCTCAACACAGGCCACCTGATAAGCACATTGACCCAGACACCAAGTGCCAACGATCAATCATGTAGCCAATGAAGCAAACAGGAGAAGTGTGGAGCACTGAGGCATAGCAAAGCAATATTGGGTTGGCATCTGGACAAGCTTGGAGTTGTGAGAGGAGTAACTTTCACTGGTAGAAAATAACAAAACAGCATTGGAATTCACTAATGAGATTTAGTGAAGAGGTACATTGCTGATTTGTTACCTATGTTCATTTGCGTTTTTACAAAGATGAATCAAAATTCTCTCAGATAATATAAACTCACTCTATATTTGTAAATAAACATGTACCGGTATATGTAATTGCATACAATTGTAAATTTATTAAGATTCATACTGTATGTCCCTATATATGGGCAGTAATGTAATGGTTGGAATGGGTTTAGCAGTTCTACAGTAGCTTGACTTAAAAGTACATTTATATGCATTTAAATGAAAATATTTGCATAAAATTGTGTGAATTTTGTATGAGGTCAATAATAAAATCAGGTTTGTAAATTAGATTAAGTTTTTATTTTTGCAGATATGTTCTAAATACATACATACAGTATTAACATGTTCACATCATGTTTGGGGAAATGTACAACTGTTTCTCATCCGTTTTATTTCCTTGACAGTCTTGACAACAGGAAATGAATACAGGATTTTTATTTTGGCTAGCAGAGTATTAAAACATCTTGTGTATTTTGGGAATGCTTAGATGATATGTTTTCTCCATCTCTTGGAGACACTCACTTCCTATAACTAACTGCATGTTACATTTAATTTCTGTCAAACAAGGCCCTGTTTTGACTTTGTTTCTGTGTGTGTGTTTTCCTATTATAGAGGACTAAATAAACTTGTTATTTCAGATAAAGTAATTTTATGTAAGAGGAAATTATTTTTGACATGTAACGATGTATATTCATTTTTAAAGGAACCTGGTGGGTAGTATACAGGATCTGTTTGATTTAATCTCCTTAATTTCATGGAATGGCCTAAGGTGCATCTATAAAATATATTGTACAGCCAATGATGCTCAGCTATTTTATAAGTGGATGAGAATCCTGATGCATCAATTCTTTTAGCTGATATCTATGACAAGCCAAGCCAAGAAGCCTTTATTTGTCACGCATACACTCAAGCACAGACTTACCGTAAGCACACAGTGAAATTTAACCTCTGCATTTAACCCATCTGAAGCAGTGAACACACATGCACACACAAGTGAGCAATGAGCACACACACATACCCAGAGCAGTGGGCAGCTATGCTACAGTGCCCAGGGAGCAGTTGGGGGTTAGGTGCCTTGCTCAAGGGCACTTCAGCCCAAGGCTGCCCTATGTTAAGCAACCAGTAACTTAAACAACCAGTGGCTTAAAATGTACCTGATTTAAATGGAGGTTCTATTTTCTGCCAAAGGAGCAGAGATTAATTCTCATGAAGATAGATTCTCCCTGATGAACTGCAGAGAATACCTGATACAGTCATTTTGTGCACTCTATCACTATATCAGAAATGTTGGAGATACTGATAAAACCTGTCAATCATGAATATGTAATCACAAATTCTGTATTCCTATGTGATGGGAATATAGCTATTAAACTATAATTGAAAGCAATTAAACTTATATGGTGTTGACATTTTTTAAAGGTATAAGAGAAGAGTTGAAAATAAACAGTAGTTCTTCCATTGACTTTCAGTCACAGCAATACCATAACTTGTTTATTTTTTGCTTTATTTCAGGTGATCATTTCATGGCCAGTTGACTGACTCACCATCTCTAAGAAGAGGATTTGAAGAACACCAGCCTTTTTGCTCCATATCTGGTGTCTCCATCACTCACTCATCTTTAATTCCCATTCATACGCCTCATTGTTCAGCCATTTTCCTGTGCCCTGGCTCTCTCATTTTCATCTCCTACTCTTCTTTGGACTATAAAAAAAGGACTGTTCCGGACTGCCCAATGCTGAATAGCAAAAGTCTACTGCTGCTCCTGTGCTTCCTGTTTGAGAAGAGCTCTCCTGCTCCTCTCCACTCTGTGCACCCAGCTCAGAACCAGACCCAGCCAGGACTCAGTTGGCCCCACAAATCAATGTTTACTGCAAGAAAGAGAGGAGAGAATGGAAGCATTCAGAGGGTTAAGAGGGGATGGGTATGGAACCAGTTCTTTGTCCTGGAGGAGTACATGGGATCTGACCCTCAGTATGTGGGCAAGGTAAGGAAAGATGCTTTTTTTTCCCCCCTGAAATATCAAGTTGGACAGGGTGGGGCTATAATAGGAACCTGCATTCAAATGTAGTAAAGTGTTGCACTTTACATTTCCTTTCCATTTTCTTTCCAAAGGCTTTCTACAGTTCAGTAGTCACATAAAGCATGGATGTGACTATTGAGCTGTATATTACTTTTAGAGAGAAAAAAGAAGGAAAAAAAATCACAATGGGAGACCATATAAAAAGGCTAGAAAAGATGTATCATGGGAAAGGTAGAATGACAGCCAGGCTGTACAGAAGTAGAGGTTAATAGAGAAACAGATAGACAAAGAAACACTATCTTATCTATTAATTACACAAATGTCACTTGCAGTCTTTAAAGAGTGATTATTTTAAACACAGAAAACATTGTGTGTGTGTGTGTGTGTGTGTGTGTGTGTGTGTGTGTGTGTGTTAATTTGTATTAATATTCTGGAAAAATAAAGAATAAAATCAATTCATACACTGGCTTCTTGCCGACACTTTCATATCGACCTTGCATTATCATAGGGACATTCCCATGGGCTTTCTGGTGGGTGAACTAAAATATGTCCTTAGATACAGTATGTCCATTTATTTGAAGTCGGTTACTGCTGCTGACCCTACACAAAGTGGGGTCATTCTTAAAGTTTTGACAGGAAAGAAAGGGAGATAGTCACATCAAACAGATCTGGTCTTAATTGGGGTTGTATGCCATGAATGTACGCAAAATAGCCCATAATATTGAAGAGCTGGGGGGATTAACATTCACATGAAAGAATGAGCAAATAATAAGCTCAATAATTAAGTAAATGTTTTCCCTGTACCCGCTCATTTCACTGTTACCCAATCATGCAGTCATGATTATTTTAACTGTTATCCACTGTGTGTGTGTGTGTGTCTATATATATATATATATATATATATATATATATATATATGTATATATATATATATATATAAAATATCTCACACACACACACACACACACACACACACACACACACACTGTGACACTGTGTGTGTGTGTTTGGCATGTGCCAGTGACTGTTTAACTGTTTGAAGCAGAATCTCCCGGATATCTGTGAGGCATAGAAATATTTAATTTTATTTGTAATGAATAAAGAATATATGAAAGTTTACCAATTTGAATTAAATTACAAAAAAACAAACTTTTTCACGGTATTCAATTTTTTTGGAGATGCACAAGTATATATGGTTTTAACTTGCATTTGTGGATGCAATGACAAACTATGTTCAAAGAAACTGGTTTTTAGAAGTGTTCCTGAGCCCATGCAGCGATTTCCACGATAGAACCATGTCTGTTTTTAATGCAGCATTGCCTGAGGGCCCAAAGACCTTGGGCATCCAATGTTGGTTTTAAATTTTTCTGGATTCCCTGAATCATTTAATGATGTTATTCTGAAATCGTTGTACTCTTTGCCCATGCAAAAAATAAATAAATAAATAAATAAATAAATAAATCCATTACACACACACACACACACACACACACAGACACACACACTATATATATATATATATATATATATATATATATATATATATATATATATATATATATAATATAAGCATACTGAATATATTTATTATTAAGTCATCATAACTTAATAAGAGCAATGCTTGTTGCACTTGCCAGGAACATAAATGGAGAAAGCTGGCCATTATTCCTCATAATGACACTGCCATAGTGTAAATGGTGTCATTTCTCTTCTCCTTTCATATGCACTAAAAGCCACAATCACTGACTTGACATAAGTGATAGCTTTGGCATTTGATTTTTAATGCTATAAAACAATGGCTTTGTGAAACTTTGTCTTTGACTGAATAGTTATTGACATACATGTTTACATCACTTGTAAGTCATTTATTTAAACTTTTTCACATTATACTGTAGTAATAGAATTCACCTTGTAAGAAACAAATAAGGTTAAATCCCTGATATAAACTTTAAATCTTAGACTTTACATAATTCATACTCCTTTTAGTTTCTCTTAAAAGTACTTCATCTGATTGTTGGTTTGTTTCTTATTTGTAGCTGCCACACACATTGACAAAGTGTTACGACCCAGCCTAGGTTTGAGGCACATCGTGTCATTGAAAAGGCACAGGGGTATATGTAAAATGGAGAAGTAGTGAGTATATGGCATGGTGCCCTAAGAGTTTGCCAGAAATGAGAGAGACACACAGAAGTTACTGTAGCTCAGAAATGGTATATTTGGACAAAAACATTGAATATATACATGTGATGAGCTGCTGTACACACAAGAGAAACCGGGGACAACTTCAGGGTGCACTGAGACAAAAACAATTAACAAAACCACTGTTTAAAGGGACTAACTTACCTACAAAAGAAAATAAATAAAATTTGCTTATCTTCCCGAAACTCCTTTCCAAAAATAGAGCTCAAAACCCACACTTAACAAAAATGGCAGTCACATCTCAAGTGCCAGTGAATATATACACAATGTTGATATTTACAGGAATAGTGTAACTATTTACAAACCTAATCAAGCAAATGAAACCAAGGGACAGACCAAGTTGATAGTTAGGACAACAGGATAAGCACTGATCAAAATTAGAAGTAGCACAATGTCAAAATATGGAGTAGACTCAGCAAGCAGAAGCACAAACACAGCAATGTGAGCATTGACAAGCCAAAATAGTTGGCACAGGTCAACGCAACTAAATATTGTCACCCAATAATGATGTGATCTAGGGTGGCAGAAGCAGCTGAGGCAAAGTAGAAAGGCTTGAACTACAGTCTGGAATGGACCAATCTGAACAGACTGAACACACATGAACATACCTGAACATCTCAGGTTGTAACAAAAGATTTTTTGTTAAATAATTGCAGAAGCATACATTTGTTTCTCTATGAATCACTTTTGCTAAATTCATACTTGCTCTGCTAGTTTTTAATGTCTGACTTCAGTTTGAGTAGAGTATCTGCTTTCGGCAATACCCAAGGCAAGACGAGCTGAGAACAAATCACCAAAATCTGTCACACCAAACAAGTTAATAATTGTAATAAGTTCTCTTTTTTTCATGATTAATTATAATTCATAAAATACTGCAGTATTCAGTTGTGTATTCATTTCACATACAGTCACGTATACAGAGTAATTATTTACCGATTTTTTTTGTTTGTTTATTTGTTTGTTTGCACATTTTGTTAACATATTGTGCTTATCTATGCTTGACATGACTTCAAATTAAACATCAGGAAGGTCATCTGAAATGTACTCATCAATCAATCGGTCAATCAATCAAAATAATGCTCTTTCCCCAGTATTTCCTTCATGACAAACTAACACTTAATTACACATTTTTAAGCCCCATGCCCCAGGATTCAGTTTTCACACTGACAGCTTCAGGCATTGCAACACAACAAAGCTTAAATTTATGCAAATGAGAACCTAAGATGCAAGCAATGTGGAAACCATTATGGTTTACGGTCTTTGTGTGTGTGTGCGTGTGTGTGTGTGTGTGTGTGTGTGTATATATATATATATATATATATATATATATATATATATATATAATGATGGACTCTCCTGTCGATTTCGACGTATGAGGATCCGACAACTAATTCTCTTGCTTTTATCATTTTTTCAGTTCGCATGTTTGTGCTGTATGTGGCACTTCAGTCCCGCTAGAGACTTGCAAATGAACCCACAGATTGCGCAGGTATGAGGATTGCATGAACGTGTAACAGGAACATTCGCTACACCTTTGTTGTGTTGCCTTGTTTCGCGCAGTCAAATGATGTTGCTGTTTTATTCCGGCTTTGCACTGTGAACACCACTCGGTTCGCACTTTGTCCACTTCTTCAAAGCTGTTGGGTGGTATGTGCACAGAGGAGAGGTTGCTCTTGAGCTTATCTTTGTATCTCAGCCAAGGCCTCCCAACATTCCTACAGTATGTCCACTGTCAAGCTGGCTGTATATGAGGACTTTTGGTATTCTTTCATCACTCATTCGTGCAACATGGCCAGCCCAACGCAGCTGTGATTGCATGAGGAAGCCTTCTATCCCACTGATTTTACACATCTCGAAAAGATCAGCATTGGCCACCTTGTTGCGTAGGGTAAAACCACAGATTGCCTGAAGACAACCTTTGTGGAAAACGTCCAGCTGATTGATATGCCAACGATAAGGTGTCCATGATTCTGAACCATACAAGAGTGTGGTAAGAACAACCACTTTGTAGACCTGAACCTTGGTGTCCAACTAAATACGTCTATCATCCCATAGGCGGTGACGTAGTTTCCCGAATGCTGTGCTGGCTTTAGCAATATGGTTAACAATTTCATCATTAAGAGATCCACTTGAGTTGACTATACTACCCAGGTATTTGAATGACTTAACATACTTTAAATTATTTCCGTCAACTTGGATGGAAGCATCTGGGAATTGGAAAACAGGTGGATTCTGTTTTACACCCCTGATCTGCTTGGGAGTGGGAACAGGTTGGTGGATCACCTCATTCTTCTTGATGCTTATAGTTAGCCCAAAGGCTTTGCAGGTGAGAGAGAATCGATCTACAAGGGACTGGGCTTCCTCAAGAGAAGGCGCCACAAGAGCGGCATCGTCTGCAAACAAAAGGTCTCTTAAAATGCTTGTTCGCAGTTTGGTCTTCGCTTTGAAGTGTTGGTGATTGAATAAACCACCACTGGTCCTAAACTGGAACTTGATACCACTCTCTGTGTCACCAAAAGCATGCTTTAGCATCACTGAGAAGAAGAGAGAGAACAGCACTGGAGCCATGACACAACCTTGTTTTGTGCCATTTGTGACATCGAACGAAACAGAAGATTTACCATCTGATACTACTGTGGCTTTCATGCCTTCGTGAAAAGATATGACGTTCAACATGTTGTCAGGTATGCCGAGTTTCTTCAATACCTTCCAGAGAGCTTCCCTGTTGACAGTATCGAAGGCCTTAGTAAGGTCCATGAACACCATGTACAGCTCCTGATTCTTTTCATGTGCCTTCTCAGCAACCTGACAAAGAGAGAATATCATGTCAATTGTACCACGGCCAGAGCAGAAACCACACTGAGACTCAGGATAGACGCCATTGACTATGTGCTTAATGATCCTATTAAGAATCAGTTTAGCTAGGATTTTACCTGCAATAGCCAAGAGTGAAATTCCCCGATGGTTGTCACATACATTCCTGTGACTTTTGCTCTTATACAGGTGCTTTATGGACACATCTTTGAAGTCTTGGGGGACGCGGCCTATTCTCCAAATCTGAATAAAGAGGTCATGCAACTTCTTCACCAGTTTCTCACCTCCGCATTTGAAGACTTCTGGTGGTAAGGAATCATTTCCAGGTGACTTCCCAGACAAGATTTTTTTGATGGAGTCCAGAACCTCCTGGTGGGTTGGCTCCAATGACAATCCTGGTAGTTCTGGTAGTTGGGCAATGGATTCAATAGCGTCATTGTCAACAACAGAAGTTGTATTTAGTACGGCCTCAAAGTGTCCCTTCCAGTGCTCAAGAATCTCAGCTTTTTCAGTGAGAAGAGTCTCCCCATTGGATGAGAGGACAGGCATTGCACCGTTCTCTTGGGGGCCATACATGGTTTTGAGACCGTCATAAAATGCCTTTAAGTCCTTTCTATCTGCTGCTTCCTGAAGCTTGGTTGCTTTGGCAGACCACCAAGCCTCCTTCATTTGGCGGAGAGCCTTCTGTGCTTGGCCTTTACATTTTTTGTATGCAATCTTCTTTGTGGGTGAGTTTTTATCCTCAATCCAGACTTTGTGTGAGCTGTAGCTGGACGTCTACGTTGTTGTCATCAAACCAATCCTGGTACTTGCGTACTGGGAGCCCTAGGACCTCCAAAGAAGTGCTATAAGTTGCATCGCACAAGGCCTTCCAGGAGGACTCTATATCATCAGTTATCTCAACCATGTCGAGAACTATGTCCAGCTTATTTGCAAGTTCATTCTGTTTTTCGGTGGTCTTCAAGGGCCAGATGTTAATGCGTTTTGGTACAGAGGATTTTTGCACTCATCTGTGGCTGAGGTGGAACGAGGCTTTACTGCCAAGAAGGGCGTGATCAGAGAGATAGCAGGTATTGTGGAAGGAACATGTGATATTGAAGTCCCTCCGATCCCGGGCCTTAGTAATGACATAATCAAAGAGATGCCAATCTTTGGACTGGGGATGCATCCGGGTCTTTTTACGGCAATTGGGCTGTTGGTAGAAGGTATTTGTGATACAAAGATCAAACTCTCTACATAAGGAGAGAAGGCGTAGGCCACCCTCATTAATTTTTCCCACACCGTGATGACCCAGTACTCCCTCCCATGAATTATTGTCAGAGCCAACACGAGCATTAAAGTACCCCATGAGGATAAGCTTATCCCTATGTTGGACAGAGGAGATGATGTCACGCAACTGCTGATAGAAGTTGTCCTTGTCCTGCTCAAAGCTGTACAAGGATGGAGCATAGCAACTGATTAGTGTGGCGGAAGTGTTGGGATCTAAAGCAATGTTAAGAGTCATTATACGGTCTGAGATGGCTTTGGGCAGAGATGGAAGTGACCTAGCAATTTCTGTCCGAATAGCAAAACCAACACCAGATTGGCGTGGCTCATTTTCACTTTTTTCCAGGCCAAAAGAACACACAGCCACCTTTAACTTCTTCTAGTTAGGAAACATCCACAAGACGGGTCTCACTGAGCGCCGCAAAGTTGATGTTGTATTTATTTATTTCTATAGACACCAGGGCTGTTTTACGTTCTGGTGCAGCATCGATGTCCTGGAGAGTTCGTACATTATATACACACAATTTGCCATGTGATTTTTTGTCACAATTGTTTTAACTGTTCAAATACACTGTATTCATTCTTTCTCAGTGTAACTCAATAAATTCTGTTATTTTAGTGTTTTACAATCTTGCATAGAAGGCATTTTTATTATTTGTGTATTAGTGTTTATAATACATACATACATACATACATACATAATATGGCATGCCGTTCAGGAAATTAATTTTTGAATATATGGAATGAAACTTTGAATATATGGAATGAAACCCTGAATATATGGAATGAAACCCTGAATATATGGAATGAAACTTTGAATATATTGAATGAAACTTTGAATATATGGAATGAAACTCTGAATATATTGAATGAAACTTTGAATATATGGAATGAAACTTTGTATTCTGCCCCCGCTCCCACAGCTCGGCAGATAGACAACAGGTCCCAAGAAAAACTCTGACTCAGAGGAGAGTATTAGAGTATACTGAGAAACGCTGTAAAACTCAACAAACAAAATTTACAAATTAGTTTTATATACAGAAAATAGGCGGCATGGTGGTGTAGTGGTTAGCGCTGTCGCCTCACAGCAAGAAGGTCCGGGTTCGAGCCCTGTGGCCGGCAAGGGCCTTTCTGTGCGGAGTTTGCATGTTCTCCCCGTGTCCGCGTGGGTTTCCTCCGGGTGCTCTGGTTTCCCCCACAGTCCAAAGACATGCAGGTTAGGTTAACTGGTGACTCTAAATTGACCGTAGGTGTGAATGTGAGTGTGAATGGTTGTCTGTGTCTATGTGTCAGCCCTGTGATGACCTGGCGACTTGTCCAGGGTGTACCCCGCCTTTCGCCCATAGTCAGCTGGGATAGGCTCCAGCTTGCCTGCAACCCTGTAGAACAGGATAAAGCAGCTAGAGATAATGAGATGAGATACAGAAAATACCGTTATACAAATATGATCCACGAGGGAAATGACTTTGTCACCGTAGCTTCGTTGCACATAAAAAGAAGTAAATACTAATAAAACCACAACCATTCGCTAGAGCGTTAAATGTCTTTATTGTTTAAAATAGCCACAACCAAATCCCGAGCCGACTGACTCATTTTTGCTGCAGGACGGCGGCAGTGCCTTCATGATGTCAGCCAAGTTTCATTCCATATATTCAGAGTTTCAATATTTGAATGAAACTTTGAATATATTGAATGAAACTTTGAATATATGGAATGAATCCCCTAATATATTGAATGAAACTCTGAATATATTGAATGAAACTTTGAATATATTGAATGAAACTTTGAATATATTGAATGAATCCCCGAATATATTGACTGAAACTCTGAATATATGGAATGAAACTTGGCTGACGTCATGAAGGCACTGCCGCCATCCTGCAGCAAAAATGAGTCAGTTGGCTCGGGATTTGGTTGCGGCTATTTTAAACAATAAAGACATTGTTAACGCTCTGGCGAATGCTTGTGGTTTTATTAGTGTTTACTTCTTTTTATGTGCAACGAAGCTATGGTGACAAAGTCATTTCCCTCGTGGATCATATTTGTATAACGGTATTTTCTGTATATAGAGTAGAGTGGGGGAAAAAGCCCCCGTGGGGTAATAAGCCCCCGGCCTGTTTTACCCAAAATAACCACCAGATGGCGCAAAGTTACATTTCTATTGTTGATATGGACTGGCTTGACAATGGGGATATACAAAAATCCACTGTGGATCGCATATCAACAACGCAGGGGAGAGAGATCAAATTTCATGGTAAGTGATATAATTTTCAGATATCAGTAAAACTGTATTTAGATAGCTGCTATTTTGTCAGATATCACAGCTGTGTATGTGGTATGAGTAGACAAGTCAGTACATTAAAAAAATACATTAGGTATGAAAAGTTGAATCACATTTTGAAAGTAAGACCTTTTTTTGTAAAAGTGTAGTCTGTGGGGTAAAACGCCCCCTTAATGGTGGGGTAAATGGCCCCCAGGGGGCATCGTTTCCTTTTATCATAATTACTGTATTTCATACATTTCTGAAGAGCAGATACATAGTTTTTAATAACATCTCGCTTACCTGATTGAGTAAAGCAAGTAATTTGAACTTAATATTAAAAAAAATATATTAGTATTAGCATTATTTATTCATGCACTTGTTCTTTGTTAATTCATGTTCAATCCACACAAAATTATATTGAAATTAAAATGTGAAATATAATAAAATAATGCATCTATTCATTAATTCAGGGATATTTTCTTGTTTCTTTCACATTATAGGCTTAAGTAAACACTTTTGCTATCCAAACAGCTTTTTTTTTGAGTGAGGGGGCCTATTGCCCCACCTCAGGGGGCCTTTTACCCCACTGGGGGGGGTAAAAGGCCCCCTTGGCACAATGTTTGTTTTTGTTTAAAAAAAAATTAAGTATTAACTTTAGGCAAACTTTAGGTGGCATTATTGTTCATGTCACTGTTGTCAAAAACTATGATAAAACTAAACACATGGTTCATTTCAACTTGGAGAAAAACTGAATTTTCCTTAAGGGGGGCTTTTTCCCCCACTCTACTCTAAAACTAATCTGTAAATTTTGTTTGTCGAGTTTTACAGCGTTTCTCAATATACTCTAATACTCACACCTACGGTCAATTTAGAGTCACCAGTTAACCTAACCTGCATGTCTTTGGACTGTGGGGGAAACCGGAGCACCCGGAGGAAACCCACGCGGACACGGGGAGAACATGCAAACTCCACACAGAAAGGCCCTCGCCGGCCACGGGGCTCGAACCCAGACCTTCTTGCTGTGAGGCGACAGCGCTAACCACTACACCACCATGCCGCCTATTTTCTGTATATAAAACTAATTTGTAAATTTTGTTTGTCGAGTTTTACAGCGTTTCTCAGTATACTCTAATACTCTCCTCTGAGTCAGAGTTTTTCTTGGGACCTGTTGTCTATCTGCCGAGCTGTGGGAGCGGGGGCAGAATACAAAGTTTCATTCCATATATTAAAAGTTTCATTCAATATATTCAGAGTTTCATTGCATATATTCAGGGTTTCATTCCATATATTCAATGATTAATTTCCTGAACGGCATGCCATTTTATATATATATATATATATATATATATATATATATATATATATATATATGGGGCGGCACGGTGGTGTAGTGGTTAGTGCTGTCGCCTCACAGCAAGAAGGTCCGGGTTCGAGCCCTGTGGCCAACGAGGGCCTTTCTGTGCGGAGTTTGCATGTTCTCCCCGTGTCCGCATGGGTTTCCTCCGGGTGCTCCGGTTTCCCCCACAGTCCAAAGACATGCAGGTTAGGTTAACTGGTGACTCTAAATTGACCGTGAGTGTGAATGGTTGTCTGTGTCTATGTGTCAGCCCTGTGATGACCTGGCGACTTGTCCAGGGTGTACCCCGCCTTTCGCCCGTAGTCAGCTGGGATAGGCTCCAGCTTGCCTGCGACCCTGTAGAACAGAATAAAGCAGCTAGAGATAATGATATATATATATATATATATATATATATATGAAATTCTCCTCCTGTCAAATGTTATCATTGTTTGAAGGTTCCACACATTCATTTCCATTCCCAGCAGTGATGCTCAACAAAGAAGGCTATGGATTTTCTGATGTACCTAAATAGAATGACTGTCTTTACTGGGCAAACAGCCAGCAGCAATCATCAAAAAGCAAAATTTTAATTTATTAAATTTATCCCCAACACATTATTGAGCTTATACAAAATAATTTTCCTTTTGAATTTTAATTTGGCAGAACACATCTGATGGATAAATGGATGGCACTGACACAGGTACTGGACTTGCAAGTCATGTGATAATGTGATACTGTAATGGATTTCTTCAAAATGTGGGGGAAAAATAATTATTACATCTCAATCCTATTCAAATAGTGTAGTATAAGAGGTGGGCTTGGTTAAATTATGTTGGTGCATAACATGGCTTACAGAACATTCGTGTGAATGTTTGTGACGTTGATATGTTTCGTGTGTGACAGAATTCATCATATAGAAGGTGCTGCAAGTAAGTTGCATATGAACTTTTAGATTTTTTTCTTTCTTTTTAATCTCATGTGACATATACCTAGTTTATATACATGGGCTTGATTCACGAGCAAACAAATCCCAAATAACCTTCAAATAACCTTGTATTGCTTTCATGCATAATATCAAGTGATCAATCAATACACACATTCATCCAAGATACAGGGTTTGGATTTTTTTGCCAAGTGATACTGTGCCAAGCTGTTCAGTGGAAAAGAACTAACAGACAACTTTTCTGTGGAATAAACTGCTTTCTTGAATCAAAGTCCTAACATATTCTCCTCCCTTCACAAGTGACCTCTAAACCCCCTTTTCTAGTATTCCCATATCATAGTGATCAGTGTAAGTGTAAACCAACAAACACATTATTATTCTGTATCTACAACATACAGTTGCAGCCAGATGTATACATCCAAAGACATGAATGTCATCATGGACATGAACGCCATCCAATATTGGGGTTTCAAAGATTTCTTTGAACTCTTCTTTTTCTGTGAAAGAGTGATTGTGCAACATACATATTTAATAGAAAAAAAATATTTGGTGCAAAAGTTTTAATTTATTTTGGGTTTTCTGAAATTAAACCAAGTCAAAATTATACATACAGGGTCAAAAATATACATACCCTGTACAGCACACCTAATATTTGGTTAAATGTCCCTTGCTAAGTTTCTCTTTGACCAGATGCTTTTGGTAGCTATCAGCAAGCTTCTGGCAGAATTCTGGTTGGGATATTTGACCATTCTGCTTGGCAGAATTAGTATAGTTTAATTAAATTTGTGTTTTTCTTGCACAGACACAACTTTTAAGCATAATCCACATATTTTCAATTGGATTGAGGTCAGGACTTGTTTTAAGCTTAATATTAGCCTGCTTTATCCATTCCACATCCAGATTTGATGTGTGATTGGTATCACTATCCTGTTGGAACACTCAATTGTGTCCAAGTTTCAACTCTCTAGCTGAAGGTTTGAGGTTATGATGAAGCATTCTGAGGTTCTTTATTCCATCCACTTTATGCAATGCACCAGTTCCACTAAGAGCAAAACAGCCCCACAGCACAGTGCTACCACCACCATGCTTAACAGTTGATACAGTGTTCCTCTATACCTCTGGTCATTGTGGCCAAACAACTCAATCTTTGTCTCATCTGACTATAAAACCTTTCTCCCGAAGCCTTTGTCCATGTGGTCAGCTGCAAACTTTACTTGAGCTTGAAGGTGTCAATTTTGGAGCAGGGGCTTCTTTCCTGAGCAGCATCCTCTCAGTCTATGGTGAAGTAAACCTCACTTGACTGTAGACAGTGTTCCAGCAGCTTCCAGTTCATGGCAGGCCTATGCCTTGATGGTTCCTGGGTTGTTCCTGACCATCTAAACTAATTTCCTCTTAGCTGAGTGTGACAATTTGAGTCTTCTTTGAACTAAATGGCTTGGCAAAGTGGCTACACCTCCCAATGAATAACTTTTACTTATGTACAGCTTGAACTTACAGTAGTTTAGAAATGGCTTCAAGAGATGTTGCTGAGTTGTGTAAATCTATGGTCCTCTTTCTCAGAACTGCACTGAGTTCCTTTGTAGGGGGGTTGCCATGCCTGTAACCATAGTAACCATTTTTGAAACACACCAATCCTTGTACTCAACGCCATGTTCTATCTCCACCCATTCTTCTGACTCCCTGTAATGGTATTGGATACAGTGACATCACTACTGCTTTAAACCCGTGGCAGAATCGAAATTATTTCTCGCTGGCGGTGGATTCCACGCATGAAAGAGAGAAGCCGATGCACTGGTGCTACAGAAGGACAAAGCACAAAGAATGAGCTATTGATACCGGACCTTTAGCCAAAGTTCAATGTATTTGACCTTCACAGAGTTGTAATAACTGAATCGGTTAGTTACTGCAGCCCACGCAGTATTTCAAAGAGAAAAGGCGACCGGATCCCTTTTCCCTTTCTCAACATCGACAAACTATAAATAAGATTCCTTCCAGATCATCAGATGACCAACAGGACACCAAAGATCTTCAGCTGACAAGCTGTAAGGAACAAAACTGTCTTCTTCCTGGATCTGCATTCCGTGCTATTTCAGAACAGAAGGCGCACTTTCAATCATTAACAAGTAAGGCTGGCATCTGAGCAAAATTGTAGTCTTAATTGTGGCTAGTTGATGTGAAGAGTGTTGTTTATTTGAATTCATTTATGATTTAAATGTACGCATTTTGATTCACATGAAAGTCGGTCTTAGACCATATGTTTGATCTACTTTGTTTACTATCTGTATTTAGTTATATTGTGCATGCTCTCTCTCTCTTTTTAACTCCTTCTGTCGTACTCTGTTCTTCAACATTGGGATTTCAGGAGCAGCTAAGAGTTGAGTAGAATTTGGGTTTCACATTCCATACACATGCTCACACACCCACACCTACTAATACACACATCCACACTCACATAAACATGTGGTTTCCCTATCACATTAACATCCACTCGCCCCTTCACTGTCACACTGGCTATATCTTATTACTTCTGATCACCATTAGTGCCTTAATTATCATACACACTACTGATTCTTATTTGTATACATTGTATCACCATTTATATTGAATTATTCCTTGGCTGCTATTGTCGCTATATCTGATCAGTATTAGTTTGCTGATTCATGTCAGCTATTTCAATAAACTGTATCTTTGGAATAAACTGTGTCCTGTTTATTGTTACAATATTCACTGAGTGCCAACCTCTGCCAAGAAAAGTATTCTAATTGCCTTTACCCAATTGGTTGTAAGATGAATGTTATAGATCTAGAGTAAATGTACAGTATTACATTGGAGCTACAATACTCACTAAACTATAGCAACATCACCACTAAGTTATTCCATTGATTTTAATAGTTTAGCTATAAACTATTAGACACTTGAATTAATATGGTTAATGAATTTATGAGACTGATCCCTTTTTACATGAGACTGATTTGATAAGCCTATTGCACCTACACCTTGGACTTTCACATTGTACTCTGTGTTTGGTCACGCCAATGAGTACCATCAAAATGAGTTCTTTTTATTTTGGCACAGAGAAGATACCAGCTGTAGCCAATCCTGAGTAGTAACAGGAAGTTAAGAAGCCTTGGCAAGTTAAAATACATTTTGGAGCCTTCAGCTGTTATGGGTGACGAGATGTGGTGAGTAGGATCCAAAAGCAGAAACACAAACCAGAAAATCCAATGAATAAAAAAAAAAAAAAAAAAAAAAAAAAAAAAAGATTTAAAAGTCCAAGAGAATAAGCGAACAAAAATAGCAAAAACAGTCCAGACAAAAAGTAGCAGCACAAAAACATGAAAATGGCAAGACGAGAGTACAAAAACTCTGGCAAAGAATAGGCAAAAACAGAGCAAAATCCAGGAAGCAAAATGGCAGAGACAATGTGAGAAACAGACAAGACATTCTGGCAAAGTCCCCTTCTGAGAACGGCCCATTTATACACAGCAGAGCAGACCAGGAAGTGAATGCCGGCAAGATGGAAGTCCCGTCCCGGATCCAGATTGCAGGGAGCTGGGAGATAAATCTCCAGAGTGGAAGTCCAGGGCGGATCATGACAGTGCCCCCCCCCCCCCCAACGATTGGGTGGGTACTGTCATTGTCATTTTAAAGACTGGTTTCCAGTCCTTCAAAGGACTGGAAGCCAGAGGTTTAAGCTGTGATACATGAAAGGTAGGGTGAACATGTCGCATGGTGAGTGGTAATGCCAATCTAACAGAACATGGGTTGATTACCTTCTTGATGAGGAAGGGTCCAAGGAACCTGGGTGCCAGCTTGCGAGAGATGGCCCTAAGTGGCAGGTGGTGCATGGAGAGCATAACTCATTGGCCCACTTGGTAGATGGGTGCCTTGGAGCGATGTTTGTTAGCCTGCTTCTTGGATGGGAGTGTGGAGCGAATGAGTTTTCTCTGGGCCAATGCCCACATCCTCCTGCAGCACTGTATAAAGGCCTGGGCTGATGGTACGGTGACCTCCTCCTCCTGGCTGGGGAACAGTGGTGGTTGGTACCCTCATGAGCACTGGAATGGAGAGAAACCTGTGGCAAAGGAAGGGAGAGTGTTAGTGTGTATTCGATCCAAGGAAGGTACTTGCTCCAAGAACTGGCATCCCTGGACGCCATGCACCTGAGTGCAACCTCCAAAGCTTGGTTGGCCCATTCTGCCTGGCCGTTGGTCTGTGGGTGGAAGCCTGAGGAGAGACTACAGGTGGCCCCAATGAGTTTGCAGAAGTTGGCGGACCCCAGGAAGCGCTGGAGCTCTCGTCTCAAAGATGGGGTGGGCCAGTCAGCGACTGCCTCCAGCTTGAAGGGGTCCATCTGGATCTTGGCTGGTGAAATGATGAACCCTAGGAATGAGACAGAGCTTTGGTGGAACTCTCTCTTCTCTGCCTTAAACAGCTTATTGTCCAGCAGGCATTGAAGAACCTGCCGGACGTGACCCCAATGTTCCTCCAGGGAGCGAGAGAAAATCAAGATATCTTCCAGGAAAACAAAGACAAAAGGTGTTAAGAAAGTCCCTTTAGACATCATTTACCAATGCCTGGAATACTGCAGGTGCATTAGTCAGGCTGAAAGGGACTACGAGGTACTCATAGTGGCCTGTGGTGGTCATCATCACGTTTTCCCTATTGGCCTAGCTTGGCCTTAGGGCACCGACTGTAGGTTGAGTCTTATATTTAGGAGTCGGTTCAGCTCTGATTTGCTCATTAGTGTTCTCCGTGCCTGGGAGACATCTGTGCCTAATATCTTCTCCACATTAGTCCAGGTCTTCTTGGATGTATTGATATCAAACAGCACCCGTTTTTGTAGTGAACTGTTTTCCATCCTGCAAACACGTCCCATGTATTTGAGATATTGAGCAAGGTAAAAGTCCCTTATTGAGCAAGATTTGGTAATTTTCCATAGTTGCTCATTCGAGATTCGAAACGACCAGTCAAGTTCTCCATCAACTTGGGTTGCTGGATCTATCCCTTTTTTTCGCTTAGAGCGGGCAGGTGCATTTTTTCTGGAATATCCC
This sequence comes from Neoarius graeffei, assembly GCF_027579695.1. Taxonomy (NCBI): domain Eukaryota; kingdom Metazoa; phylum Chordata; class Actinopteri; order Siluriformes; family Ariidae; genus Neoarius; species Neoarius graeffei. The sequence continues at coordinate 59,415,560 of NC_083582.1, read as the reverse complement.
CCTGTGACCATTTTCCTTAAGAAGCCATTCCAGATAGTGTCGATCTTTTGAAGTTCAGTTGAAGATAGCTCATGGGTTTGGATACCATAGAGAAGCCGTGACCTAACACACGCCTGAAGAATTTTCATATGAGTACTTATGTAGATTTCTTTATCGGTCAGAAACTGTTTCAGCTTGTCCCATTTTTGAAATACAGATGCTATTTGAGAATGTAGAGCAGCAGCTGACTTCTCGGTATTAGTAATTAGATGACCAAGGTACCTAAATTCCCTTATGTTTTTGATATCGATATTGTTAACAGACAGTAGGGATTTTCGGGATTTGATGGATTCATCCACATTGAATGCCATGGTCTCTGTTTTTTTTATACAACATTTGTAGTCCAAATCTGGAGAAGGCTGAATCATAGATAGTCAGGATTTGATTAAGTTCATCAATACTCTTCGAGAATATCACTATGTCATCTGCATATAGCAGTTCTGTTACTCTTACTTCTCCTGTTGTTGCAGCTCTCTGTCGGTATTCGCGTGGTGACACCTCAGTTGGAATTTGGAACTGATGCTGATGATGGAACTGGTGGTGCTGAAGGCCGTCTTCCACTCGTCCCCTTCCCTGATCCTAACTAGGTGATAGGCATTGCGTAAGTCCAGTTTAGTGAACACCTTGGCTCCCTGGAGTAGTTCGAAGGCTGTAGTCATAAGTGGTAGTGGGTAGCGGTTCTTAACTGTGATGGCGTTGAGACCTTGATAGTCAATGCAGGGGCGTAGTGACTTTCTTCTCCATGAAGAAGAATCCTGCCCCTGCCAGGGAGGAGGAAGGGAGGATAACCCAAGCTGCCAGAGACTCAGTGATGTATTTCTCCATGGCCTGTCTCTCGGCGGGGGAAAGAGAGTAGAGACATCCCTTAGATGGCACCGTCCCTGGCAGGAGGTCGATACCGCAGTCATAAGGCCTATGAGGGGGAAGGGACACTGCTTGGGTCTTACTGAAGACAGGCTTGAGGTCCAGATACTCCAGAGGCACATGAGAAAGGACGGGAAATTCGCTGGCTGAGAGCGGAGGTGGTTTGGCAGGAGGCAGAGCAGAGTTCAGGCAGGAGGCCAGGCAGGAAGGACTCCAGCCTAAGATGGTGTGGTCAGTCCAGTTTAAGTGGGGGTTGTGCTGCATCAACCAGGGTAATCCAAGAATAACGGGAACGCGAGGGCTGTTCATGACGTGAAGTTGTATAGTTTCGGAGTGATTACCTGAAATCCTCAGGCTGAGTGGGGTGGTGAGGTGAGTGATGGTGGTCAAGCCAGTGCCATTGAGTGTCAGGACAGTGAGAGGGACCTCGAGGGCAAGTAACGGGATTCCGAGATCCTTGGCGGTGGCGGAGCAGATCAGGTTCCTGTCTGCCCCTGAGTCGACGAGCGCCTGAAGATGGTGATGCCGGTTGTTGAGAGTGTTAACAGGGAGCAACAGTTGGTTGGCAGGGGACTGGTTCCGAGCATTGCCCACCAGGGCCCCTCAATTCACTGGTGGGCTCGTCCTTTTAGCGGGCAGGCTAGGCAGATGTATCCCTGCTAACTGCAGTAGAAGCAAGCCCCCATGCTCCGTCGGCACAGTCATTCCTCCGCTAACACCCGTACCCAATCTACTTGCATGGGTTCAACAGACGAGGCAGGTGGTGGAGAGGGGTTGAAGTTGAGGCGGCTCTTCTCTCCCCTCTGTTGTTGAACCCACGAGTCAATATGATTGGCAAGGTCCATCAGGCTGGAGAGGTCCAACGGCAGTTCCCGCAAGACGAGTTAATCCTTGATGGCGTTAGATAAGCCATGTAGGAACGCGTCGACCAGGGCACTCTTGTTCCAACCGCATGACGCTGCCAATGTCCGGAACTCAATAGCATAATCCGAGGAAGATCGGGACCCCTGCCACAGCTCCATGAGCTCTCTTGCCACCTCCTCGCTGGACAGAGAGCAGTTGAATGTTTGCCTCATTTCCTCAGAGAATTCTTGAAGCTGGAACAACAGGGCGTGTCGGCATCCCAGACCGCTGTTCCCCATTCCCTGGCCTTGCCGGTGAGGAGCGTGATGGTATAGGCTACCTGGGAGCGTTCTGTGGGGAAAGCCAGAGGTTGAAGCTCCAAGATCAGCAAGCACTGTGACAAAAAAGATCTGCAGGTACCTGGTTCTCCACTGTAGGGCTGAAGTGAAAGGAGTCTTGGTTCGTGGAGAGTGGTGGTGGCGGGAGGTGAAGAAAGAGATGGCTGGGCAGGGGTCAGCATGGCTTGGGAGTGCTGGAGTTGTGTGGCTAGGAGGTTGAATGAGTCGGACAGGGTGGCCAGGTTCTGGGTGATCTGCCTGAGTTCCTGTTGGTGGGTCCCAAGGAGGGCTCCTTGCTGCTGCATAGCCGTTCTCAGATGGTTCAGTTCCGCTGGATCCATGTTGGCCAGAACGTACTGTTATGGGTGAGGAGATATGGTGAGTTGGATCCAAAAGCAGAAACACAAACCAGAAAATCCAATGAATAAAAAAAAAAGATTTAATTAAAGTCCAAGAGAATAAACGAACAAAAATAGCAAAAAAATAGTCCAGACAAAACAAAAACAAAACTGTAAACAAAAAACATAGCACAAAAACATGAAAAAAATGGCAAGACGACAGTACAAAACCTGTGGCAAAGAATAGGCAAAAACAGAGAGCAAAAATCCAGGAAGCAAAATGGCACAGAAACAACACGAGAAACAGACAAGGCATTCTGGCAAAGTCCCCTTCTGAGAATGGCCTATTTATACACAGCAGAGTAGACCAGGAGGTGAATGCCGGCAAGATGGAAGTCCTGTCCTGGATCCGGATTGCGCTGAGCTGGGAGATAATAAATCTCCGGAGTGGAAGTCCGGGGCGGATCATGACATCAGCACCACTGAATTAATAATCTACTTGAGTGTATAAAATTTTTGGGGGGTGGCACGGTGGTGTAGTGGCTAGCAGTATTGCCTCACAGTAAGAAGGTTGCAGGTTTGAACCTCACAGCTGACGAGGCCCTTTCTGTGTGGAGTTTGCATGGTCTCACCATGTCTGCGTAGGTTTCCTTCAGGTGTTCTGGATTCCCCCACAGTTCAAAGACATGCAGATTAGGTAAAATACCCAGCCACTGGGGTTGTACAATCCAGTGCATACTTAGTGCCAGTCTCAAGCCCAGCTAGATTGGGGAGGGCATCTGGTGTAAAACCTGTGTGGAACAGATCTGCTATGGCAACCCCTAAAAGGAGCAGTCAATAGAAGAAGATTCTATAAATTTTTGACTCTGTGTTGATTTCAGGAATCCCATAATAAATAAAATATTTTGCAGTGAAGTCTTCTTTTTGTCTATTAAAGATGTATGTTGTACAATCATTGTGTCACAGAAAAAGAACAGTTCAAAGAGATAATTGAACGCCCAATATTGCCAAGACATTCAAATCCATATCTGTAAACCTCTGATTTGAACTGTAAATGTGCTGGTTTAAAAATCACTCCTACTCAAGAAAGTTTTAGCAACCTTGCATGCTTAACCGACACAAAGGAAATTTTAATAATCTGAAATGGGAAACCCATAATATCAGCTGAAGCACATGCAAGCATGGCCGTAACTACCATTGAGGACACCGAGGTCATGTCCTCGGTATTTTTTTCAGAAATTTTAAATTGGTCTACGCTGAATTAGAGCAGTGATCAATGTAAAACGCAGCGTCCACATCCACATGTCATCTGTATTTCCCCCCAATAAAATTCACATTTGTCTAATGTCATCTGAAATCTCTCAGCCTCTATCTCTATCGTTGCCGTGTCTAACGCAGCGTCACGCGATGTAGCCTATACTAGTGTCGGCCGGGGAAGTTGGGTTTTGGATAAAACAGGCAGGGTGTAGTCTACGCTCTATCACATATGCCTACCGGTTTGTGGAATTCCAAGTTACATAGGCTTAACAATGGGTGTAATCTGTTGTGACCACTTGCAACGGATCGCTTCCAAGTCACCAGTCCCCGCAATAGGGGCGGTTCCACAAATCAAGTTTTTTGGCCTAACCTAACGTAGGCTAATAGTCACATCGCATTATAGAGCTTTACCCGAGCGCGAAATGAAAACGTTGCAACAAACTAAATTAAGGTTTGGACAGCCAACAGAAGAGCAGGGAAAGAGAAGGAGGGAAGGTGAGAAAATATTGTCAGTGCAGTGGCAGACCGTTCAGTGGTGTCATGCCAACTTTCCAAGGGGAAACGTTTCATTGTCATTGCCTATTACATTTTAGTTAGCATTTCGAGAAACATTCAAAACAACGTTGTCACAGGCAGCCCTGTGCAGGGCTGAGTAAACGGGCTTGTTCGAGTAACTCTCTCTCTTTCTCTCATAACTCTCTCTTTCTCTCTCTCTCACTCACTCACACACACACACACACACACACACACACACACAAATAATACACTCTCACACACTCTCTCTAATACATAGTCTTCACACAGAACTAATAGCCCTACATTCTAATGTAATTTAAGATAATGAAATGTAAATAATGCCAATACTTCAGGTAGCTGAGCGGTCTGTGTATCATCCGATCATTCAAGTATTCCATTCAATCTGGAAAACGAAAAAGCAAAAAAACCACTCGATATTTCGTTTTCCTGTTTTTCTGTATGACCAAAAAACGAGGGATTGGTGTTTTGTTTTCCTTTTTCCAACTCAAAACAGAACAAATAATAAACAGGGAAACCAAAACGAAATAATAACTCTAATTTATGATTATACAAGCAACTTAACTTTCATTTTAGATCAAACTAAATTCATTTGTATTCATGTCAGTCTCAAGAATTAGTTCTTATTCATACATTATAATTTTTTGCACTCATTCAGGCTCCTTTTACTGGAAGCAAAACTCTAGGAAGATCATGGCTGTTCCCGAGTCTGACTTTCAAGCTGTCCAGCAAAAGAAGCGGAGAATCTCGTAAGTTGGAGTGCCAGTGACTTGTTACTCCTCCTCATATTTTCCTCCTGACATGAGTCATCGTAAAATACTAAGAATGTCCTCTAATAAAAAGCAAAGTTGGTCTGACACAATATGTTGAAAGCGACAAAATGAATGCCATGTTGTTATTGTTATCATTATTTATTATTACTATTATATTGAGATAATAATAATTAAGAGATCATCAGCTTAACATTAACAGCTTAATATATTAAATGAATAGGATGTATGAATAAATTTGATATATACATGCACATGCAATTTTTCTGTTTCATAGATGCAGAGATGATGATGGACTGTTGCTGAGGATCATGGGAAGGCTAATGTAGCGTGGGGAATAGAGAAAATCAATAATCGTAAATTAGAGTTATTTCGTTTTGGTTTCCCTGTTTATTATTTGTTCTGTTTTGAGTTGAAAAAAGGAAAACAAACACCAATCCCTCATTTTTTGGTCATACAGAAAAACAGGAAAACGAAATATTGAGTGGTTTTTTTTTTCGCTTTCCAGATTGAATGGAAATGAGCAATACACTCAGTTCAGTTCAGTTTTGACTTTTATGTCAGACACAACTCCACAGTTATGATGGCACAGTTTTAGAATTGTTGAAGTAAATGTGTTATGAGCCAAACTTACATTACAGGCAATGGTGAGAACACTCTGTTTCAGAGAATGCATGCAAATGGATCTCAGTTCAAGACAGCCAGATAGACTGATGCCTCAGAATGTCTCTACACATACAGACACCCACAAATAACACACAAACTCTCTCAGGCTCTCTCTCACACACACACTCACTCACACTATTATTATAAGGTGTAATACTAAAGCTTACAATTCAGCAGTTCACACCCTTCTGTCATGTGTCTGCTGCAATGTAAATAATGCCAATACTTTAGGTAACTGGTACTTTAGGTATGTATACTCAGTTCAAGAGTTCACTACCTTTCTACTTTTATGTCAGATAAAACACCACAGTTATGGTGCCACAGTTGTAGAATTGTTAAAATAAATGTGTCCACCACCAAATCTATCCTTGGGTTGTTATTTATTTATTTAAGTTGTGCCGGGGGGGGGGGGGGGGGGGGTGTCAGCCATGCTTGACCTCGGTCTTTGAAAAATCCTGGTTATGGCCCTCCATGCAAGTTGTTCTCTTAACTTTCATCACGAGTATTGATGTCATTTTTGAACATTAAGACAGAGACTCTGTGTATGGTTCATTGACATTAGAGTATTCTTGATGTGTATTGATTTCTGTTGAAGGATGATGATACAAAATGAAGTGCATTCCATGGTTAAAACTGTTATTTTGAGTGAACTATTACTAGCCTACAATGAAATGTACTTGACAGTTAGTTATTCATTCTGACAGCCTGCATTTATTAAAAAAAAAATAAATAAAGTTTGCTTGTTACTTGTAGCTCAGATTTGGAACACAGTGTTTTACTGGAGGAAAATTGTCACACTAAATGACAAAGCAAAATCATGAAGGAAATGGACATGACAAAAATGTTTGTTTTATGTCACAGTGGTTCAAAAGTGGATGTATAATGATATACAAGGCTAAAAATATGTTGAATAAACGTAAAACACATATTTATTTCTCTACTTTGTTAATTCCTTTGACACACTGATGGGGAAAACAGAGAAAAGAACATTTTTCCCACTTAAACTCTTTGCATGAATAAACACATGGACTCGCATGTAATGACAAAAGGAATGATCGCTGTATAGATTAAAATCTTGAACGTAATGACTAAAGTACTCACAAAAACTCACAAGCAAAAATTACATAATAATTTCAAAAGTAATACTGACATATTAAGCAATAATTAGGCTTTTATTTCATTGTTAGGATGAAATGATTGTGTCTGATACTCTTCTGCACTGTGTTTATGTCTCTGCACTGTTCTGTTTTTGTCTCCTTCATGCCCATATTGTCAGGATTTATTTGCATGCTGTCTCACACACACACACACACACACATATATACGTATATCGGGCGGCACGGTGGTGTAGTGGTTAGCGCTGTCGCCTCACAGCAAGAAGGTCCAGGTTCGAGCCCTGTGGCCGGCGAGGGCCCTTCTGTGTGGAGTTTGTATCCGCGTGGGTTTCCTCCAGGTGCTTCGGTTTCCCCCACAGTCCAAAGACATGCAGGTTAGGTTAACTGGTGACTCTAAAGTGAGTGTGAATGGTTGTCTGTGTCTATGTGTCAGACCTGTGATGACCTGGCGACTTGTCCAGGGTGTACCCCGCCTTTTGCCCGTAGTCAGCTGGGATAGGCTCCAGCTTGCCTGCGACCCTGTAGAACAGGATGAAGCGGCTAGGGGTAATGAGATTTATATATATATATATATATATATATATATATATATATATATATATATAATCATTACATGCAAGTCCATGTGTTTATTCATGCAAAGAGTTTAAGTGGGAAAAATCTTCTTTTCTCTGTTTTCCCCATCAGTGTGTCAAAGGAATTAACAAAGTAGAAAAAGAAATGTGTGTTTTGATTTTGCTTGGTCATTTAGTGTGACAATTTCCCTCCAGTAAAACACTGTGTTCCAAATCTGAGCTACATACAAGCAACAAGCAAACTTTTTTTTTTTAATAAATGCAGGCTGTCAGAATGAATAACTAACTGTCAAGTACATTTCATTGTAGGCTAGTAATAGTCCATTCAAAATAACAGTTTTAACCATGGAATGCATTTCATTTTGTATCATCATCCTTCAGCAGAAATGGAGCCACATCAAGAATACCCTAATATCAATAAACCATACACAGAGTCTCTGTCTAAATGGTCAAAAATGACATCAATGCTTGTGATGAAAGTTAAGAGAACAACTTGCATGTGCTTCAGTTTACATGTGTGTATGTGTAACATCATATGGATCATCAGCATATTAATATGGCAGGCTCTGACAGGCCCAGATTCACATTTTCCACATCCTTGCTTAGAGGTGAGGAACAAGGACTAATAGATAAAAGTATACTTTGGTAGAGTGAAAATCTATTAGTCATAATGATCCATTCCATCCTTGACCAGAGACAGAGAGTAATGCAAGAGTGTAAAATAGGTAAAGATGCAGAAATGTCTCAGGTAAAATAAAATGATATTTTAAATAATGAATTAATGCCAAAATTCCAAGTTTAATATGTATATTATATACCATATATAAAACATACGTTAGTATCTTCTGTCAAAACCACTGAGTCTCTATATCACTTTTGACTGTGTCCTTATTGAATGGATTTGGGAATATACAGTTTTATCAATTTCTGACAACTTTATTATCAAGGATTACTGCATATTATTCTGTGTGTGTGAGTATGTGTGTGTCAGACAGAGAGAGAGAGAGAGAGAGAGACAGACATAGAAAGAGTGATAAAAAAAACTTTAACACATAGACGTTTATGTTCACAAACAGAAGTTTAAAAGAATCAACAAATATTTATTGGATACCAGAAAACACAGCTCTATACATGTGAAATATACAATATGAAATTATATTAATCCAAAACAATTACAATACATACATTAGGTGACATAATATCAGACCATATTAGACATACGGGCCACTTTTTCCATGGAATAAAAACATGTATTCTGTTCTAGTGGGTTTATTGATGGCATGCAATATTGTTATCATATCGCTTATCCTCCATGTATTATGCCACTCTCCTCAATGGAGAATAAGTGTGCAATATTGTTCTAATATTGCACATTGTCAAGACAACACAACATCACAAATTGGAGCTCATGTGAAGCTCCAATGACAAAACTTTTCTGCTGTGCATGCACAAAATAATTTCTTTGTTGGTCGGGAAAAAGAGAAGATCCACTGCTAGGATTAGGCTATGAAAACTTCATTATATATTCTTCAGGCATATTTACAAGAGAAAAACATACCAATGGACAGCCAAAAGCTGGAATAGAAACACATCAGGCATGTAAAACTTCCGCACTAGTGAGTGACTGTGACAATTTGTACACAAACATGGCCATGAGGTTTGCTTCATTAAAAGAAGAAGATTTACAGAAAATTCTGAAAGAGAAACATGCGCTGAACACCCGAAAGGCTACCAAAACTTCACTGGATATTCTTCACGCATTTAATCTTCTGATCAAATATATGGAAAAGCTGCAAAAGAGACACGGCAGAGACGTAAAACTTCCACGCTAGCAAATGACTGTGACAGTTTGTACACAAACATGGCCGCGAGATTCGCTTCATTAAAAACAGAAGATTAAAAGCGGAAGATATATTTTGAAAGAGAAAGATGCGCTGAATTCCCAAAAGGCTACCAAAACTTCACTGGATATTGTTCATGCATATTTACAAGAGAAAAACATACCAACGGACATCGAAAAACTAGAAAAGGGCACAATAGTGGAAATATTGTCAAAGTTCTACTTGGAGGTGAGGAAAAGTGACAGAGACTTGTACAAGAGGACTTCACTCATGGACTTCACTCAGCAAAGCCCTTTTGTTTTGAACAACTGCAATGTAACAATTAACGTCTATTAAAAATAACTTTGAACTTGAACTGTCAACCTGGATATAGCTTGTATATAAGTTGGATTGTTGTTCAGGCTTTTTGGACTTGTACTATTTTTACTGTTAGAACTTTGACTTTGTACATGTACATTGGATTAACAAAACATTTTGAATTATACTGGATCAGAATCAGCATTCAATATTGGTAAGTTACCCCCCGTTCTTAACTTTTTGTAAAATCTATAATCGTTCCATCGAATATGTATGTATTATAATAATAATAATAATAATAATAATAATAATAATAATAATGGCTTATTTTCATGGTCTATCAGATATATTCCATTCAGCTAGCATGATACTGAATTTGTCTTTGACTCATTTAATATCATGCTAGCTGAATGGAATATATCTGATATGGACCCTTTTCACGTGACGTCACGACAAACGCGGCCGCCATTTTGGACATGTACTACCAGTAGTCTACCACAGCCAACAACGAGGAATGACGGCGAAGCATCAAAAGGAATATAGCCATCAAAGAAAGTTTTTACTTTCAACAAGACTTCCATCATGCCATTATATTGTTGTGCACCTGGATGTAGTAACCATCAACACACAAGGCAAGATTTATCATTTTATCGGATCCCGACAGATGCTGACCGACGGAGAAGATGGATGGTCTCTAAAATATTGGCAAAATGATGTTTATTGACATAGCAATCGTGTGTAACGGGAAGCATTTGCATATCTGAAGTGTTGTGTTTACATCAAAGATAAAATAAACCGATATGACAATGACTGCTGCTGCCAGGTTGGGGACACAAACTAGTAGAAAGGAAGTGTGCCAACAGACTTCCTTTGTGGTCGATTCTGCTTTAAGGTAAGATGCATTTAATTATTCGTCTGCTGTGGGTTTGGAATCGGTAGCCTGACTGATTCGTTCATGTTTGTGGTGCCATTTGTTTGTTGACGCGTGTTGAAATGGAAGATTGGTTGTTGACATGATTTCCAGTGATGCTTTGGTGCTGCTGTGGATCAGATGTGTTGAGTAGCCTGACTGTTTTTTTTTTTCTTGCGTGTGGTATCATTGTTGACGCGAGGTTCTTTTTTGAACATGCCAATGCAGACACGATTTCCCCTGATGAGTTATGATTTCAGACGCGATGCGTGTGTGGACGTGTGGAGTCCGCGTGATATGTGCGTAAGATAGGCTTCTCATATGTTTGGAGATCCGCGCTCTGAGACAAGCGCAAGCACCCCCCCCAAGGGAAAAAAAGGGACCCCCCGAAAATATCGGCATAGTTCGAACACTGGGTTGGAGAAAGTAATGGCAAATAGTGAGTGCACAAACCATAGAAGGTAAACTGTACACAGCGCCAGGGCAGTGTGATGGTATGTCTACTTTTAGATTGTGTTAGCTTATCAATGAACACACTCGTCACTCAGCGAGTTTCACGTCTTTACGACGGATACTTAAATGTGTGTTAGGTATTATTGTTGCAGTCTAAGCAGTCATTGTAGCAGCTAGATGAGCGAGAACCGAAAGGGTCTGTGCCATAAACCATTATTTCTTCATGTCCAAAATGGCGGTCGCGCTTACGAAGGTCACGTGAGTGAAAAGGGTCTATATATTATTTAAGTATTGTTCTCTTGCTTTGTTCAGCACTCTGTGGTCACGCTATGCTTTATGAATAATAATTAAAAAAACTCATATCAGAAAGGTCACTTATTTGAATAAAAGTCAATAAGACATTTTTGTTGGAAAGGGCACTCCTCTCTCCCAATACAGCATGTTCACTTGGGAACAACCTGTCCCACCATTTGTGAATACTAGTGCATCTCAAACAATTAGAATATCATTCAAAAGTTGTTGTTTTTTTATTCAAAAAGTTAAACTTTCATATATTGCATATTCATTACATGTAAAGTGAAATATTTCAAGCCTTTTTTTCTTTTAATTTTGATGAGTATGACTTATAGCTCATGAAAATCAGAACTCCAGTATCTCAAATTATTAGAATATTTCCTAAGTTCAATCAAAAAAGGATTTACAAGACAGAAATGTCCAACTTCTGAAAAGTATGTTCATTTATACACTCAATACTTGGTTGGGGCTCCTTTACCACAAATTGCTGCATCAATATGACATGGCATGGAGGTAATCAGCCTGTGACACTGCTGAGGTGTTATGGAAGCCCAGATTGCTTTGATAGTGACCTTCAGTTTGTTTGTATTTTTGGGTCAGATGTTTCTCATTTTCTTCTTGACAATATTCTATAGATTCTCCGTGGGGTCCAGGTCAGGTGAGTTGGCTGGCCAATCAAGCACAGTAATATCATGATCAGCAAACCATTTGGTAGTAGTTTTGGTACCGTGGGAAGGTGCTAAGTCTTGCTAGAAAAGGAAATTGGCATCTCCATAAAGCTTGTCAGCAGATGGAAGTATAAAGTGCTCTAAAATCTCCTGGTAGATGGCTGCATTGACTTTGAACTTGATAAAACATGGTGGACCAACACCAGCAGATGACATGGCACCCCAAATCATCACAGACTATGGAAACTTCACTCTGGACTTCAAGCACCTTGAATTAGGTGTTTGTACACTCTTCCTCCAGACTCTAGGACCTTGATTTCCAAATGGAATGCAAAATTTACTTTCATCTGAAAAGAGGACTTTGGACAACTGAGCAACAGTCCAGTTCTTTCTCTCTTGAACCCCAGTAAGATGTTTTTGACATTGTCTCTAGTTCAGGAGTGTCTTGATATTAGGACTGTGACAGCTGTAGCCCCTTTTCTGAAGACATCTGTACGTGGTGGCTCTTGATGCACCGACACCAGCCTCAGTCCACTCCTTGTGAAGCTTTCCCAAATTCTTGCATTGACTTTGCTTGACAATCTTCTCAAGGCTAGGGTCACCCCTGTTGCTTATGTACCTTTTCCACCCAGCCTTTTCAGCAATGACCTTCTTTGGCTTATGCTCAGGTCTCACATAGCCAGAATCACTTCATGGGATATGCTGGTAGATGATTTTGAGCCTTGTTCCAGGCCCTTCTGTCAGAATATGTGAGAGCCATGGAGTGACCTTGACAACCAGGAGGGCGTGGCTTCCAGCCCTGGAAAGTTTTATCATGTTGAAAATTGCTATGGGTCAAGCGCCAGATGAATTCATCCATTGCAACCATGAAGGCATCTGTGAGAATCCTTTAGACATGTGTGAGGCTTATGTGAGTTACCTGGGGTTATCGTAGCATTCTGTCACAACCATCAAGCTCAAAATGTTCACAGAACAACATTTTGCAAAAAGTAAAATTTTCCCTTGGGAGCGTGGCTTATTTCATCTTGTCATGGCTGTGGCATACTACAGTTGTGAAAACCATACACACTGCCATCATATATGCTGCTGCCACCATTAGTTTTACCAGCGTCTTCCGTCACTACCATTGTGGCTACCATGGCTTCATTTGCATATTTACTCCCCCCAAATTTATGCAATGGATCACCTCCAAAATCTGCTGGAATGGCCATGGTAGCCCCAGCCATGTTTCTTATGGATCAACCAGCTATGTGTGACCTTAGCATTACCCTCCTTGTGAAGGGTGTCGATGATCATCTTCTGGACAGGTGTCAAGTCAGCAGTCTTCCTCATGACTGTGGTTGCATGTACTGAACTAGACTGAGAGATATACAGTATTTACACTGTTACTCAAACTTGAAATTAAATATTCTAAAATTGAGATTTTTTTTTGTGCTGTAGGCCATAATTACCAAAATTAAAATAGAAAAATGCTCGAAACATTATAGTTTCCATGTAATGAGTCTAGACTATATTACATTTTCACTTTCTTACATAACTGTTGGAAAATATTGAACTTTTTTATGATAGTCTAATTGTTTGAGATGCACGAGTATATTTTCCCCTGATTGTATTCATCTTTTCTTCATTGTCTCATTGCCAAAGGCTCTGTAATTTACACATTCAGAGACATCTGCCATTAACATCCTATATATTTTCAGCACAACTTAGCTAAATCATGCAAGACCACACTTGTCATAGCATCCTCAACATTTAAGTCAAGATTTTGTAAAGTATCTATAAGCAAGTACAACCCCAAATCAGAAAAAAGTTGATTTTTTTATATAAAAAAATCAGTGATTTCTAAATTTATTTTGACTTTGCTTTCATTGCAGACAGTATGAACCCAAGATATTTCATGCTTTGTCTGGTCAACTTTATTTGTTAATATACACCTTTATTTGTTCCTAAAATTCCTAAAAAAAAAAAAAAAAGAGTTGGGATAGGTGCAATTTTGGGTTAGTAATGAGGTAAAACAATTAAATAATGATGTGATTTGAAACAGATGATGTCAGTAGGTGATTGACAGAATGATTGGAAAAAGCTTAATGATTGCTTAATATGTATATATTACTTTTGATTTGATAGAAAGCAGGATCCAGAAAAGGCCTAGTCTTTGAGCTGCAAAGATGGGCCAAGGATCCCCAGCTGCATGAGAAAATTGTAAGGGCAGGCCCCAAACATATGCTGAACACCCCTGATCTTTGATCCCTCAGACAGTACTGCACCAAGAACCGTCATTCATCTATAGCTGATACAACCACATGGGCTCGGGATTACTTTGGCAAACCTTAGGCAAGCACTGCAATACGGAGTTACATCCACAAATGCCAGTTAAATCTTTACTGTGCAAAAAGGAAGCCTTACGTTAACTGTGTCCAGAAGTGACTTCTCTGGGCTCAGAGGCATCTGGGATGGACCATCATACAGTGGAAACATCTATTGTGGTCAGACAAATCAGTATTCCAGGTCTTTTTTGGAAGAAATGGATGTCGTATGCTCCAGATTAAAGACGGAAAGCAACATCCAGACTGTTACCAGCAATAAGTCCAAAAGCCAGGGTCTGTCATGATATGAGGTTGTGTCAGTGCCCTTAGCAAAGGTAACTTACACTACTGTGATTGCAACATTAATGCAAAAAAGTACATTGGAATTTTGGAGCAACATGTGCTGCCTTTAAGACGACATCTTTTCCAGGAATATTTCAACAAGAAAATGCAAAAATACAAACCACAGCTTCATTGCTTGGTGTCTCCAGTCCCTCAACATCTTTTAAGTGAGATGGAATTGCAACACTACAACTTGGTAAATGCTTTACTATCCCAACCTTTTTTTGAAATGTGTTGCAAGAATCAAAATTGATGTGTTTATTTTGAAAATAATGATTGCATTCATGAGGTAAAACATCGTTGTATTGTTATGAGTACAGGTCAAATATATTTGCAATTCATTGTTTTTAACATGAAATATCTTGGGTTCATACTTTTGCAATGATACAAGTCAAAGTAAATTTAGAAGTCATTGCTTTCTTTTTTTATTTGCATTTTCCATACTGTCCCATTTTTTTTCTGATTCAGGGTTGTAATAAATCAACTTTACTTAATTAATTAGTAGACTATACAATGTATAAATAAATATTAAGGCACCATTATATAAATTGCATTGACTGACACCATCTCATCTCATCTCATTATCTCTAGCTGCTTTATCCTGTTCTACAGGGTCGCAGGCAAGCTGGAGCCTATCCCAGCTGACTACGAGCGAAAGGTGGGGTACACCCTGGACAAGTTGCCAGGTCATCACAGGGCTGACACATAGACACAGACAACCATTCACACTCACATTCACACCTACGGTCAATTTAGAGTCACCAGTTAACCTAGCCTGCATGTCTTTGGACTGTGGGGGAAACTGGAGCACCCGGAGGAAACCCACCCGGATACGGGGAGAACATGCAAACTCCGCACAGAAAGGCCCTTGCCGGCCATGGGGCTCGAACCCAGACCTTCTTGCTGTGAGGCAACAGTGGTAACCACTACACCACCGTGCCACTGACTGACACCAATGAACAACTAAATTATCATGACAAACTGCATACAGTAATTAACTGTTAATTAATTAATGCTTAATCTTTAATTACTGAACTATGTATAAATTGTTTATAATTTATTATCAAAGCCTAAAATGCTATCTTTTATATTATTGTCTTCAATGAAATGTATTTAAGTTTATATAGTTCATACCAAAGTAATTGTGACGTCCAAGCATAATTTACAGCATTATGCAAAAGTGAATGCATGACACACTCCATAACCACATGACCTACAAGCTAACCAAGCCATTAACTTGCGTAATACAATCACAGCTTCTATTCTATGCTAATTGGGCTCAAGTGACCAGAGAGAGAAATCTCTCACCTGACCTATATGATAATCAAGGTTACTGTGCCTATAGAGCCTGCAAAGCACATCATAATGATCCACCGGCTATTGCTCATGAAGTGTGTCTAAAGCATTAGGTGAGACTGTGCTTGTCATGGCCAAGTGCAAGCTTTGTTCTGCTGTCTAGTTTTGTTTGCTTTTTATTTTAATTTTTTTTTATAACTACTCTCTTTGCTCTTAGATATTGATAGCAGTATGAAGCCTGACCTAACATTGACTGCCAGCTTTATACTCACACAAACAATGAGTCAGTGAGTAAAAACGAATAGATTTTAATTTATTTAATAGGATGTGATATGGCACAAGGTTCACCTCACTGAACACTGATAAAATATAATCAAATCATAAAATATAACAGTTGCATTGTTGAGGACAAATCAGGCAACAGTAAAGTTTTATTCTTGCAATGTTAATGTACAACTGCTCTACAAACCACAATACTTACTGTGATTTTTAAAGCCAAGGAATAGTCAAAGGCCACACACATTGATATTTTGACTCTTCTGTTGCATTTAGACTTGATGCCAAACTAATTTTGGGGCTGCAGATGTGGAGTCGTTTGTAAGGATTACCCTGCCTCCAATTATGCATCTAACTTGCCAATAATCCAGTGAGCCATTATAATACGTTAAGGGAGCTGAAGACATCTACAATGATAATGTATGTTGATGACGGAGCATGGAACACATTGAAAAGATAATCTTCTGAAAAAAAAAAACTAAAGCAATGCAATTTATCTACAATGTCAATATAATATTTTTCTTCCCTCATTTTGTATTG
The DNA here is from genome assembly GCF_027579695.1 of Neoarius graeffei. Taxonomy (NCBI): domain Eukaryota; kingdom Metazoa; phylum Chordata; class Actinopteri; order Siluriformes; family Ariidae; genus Neoarius; species Neoarius graeffei. Next base: position 59,398,998 of record NC_083582.1, on the reverse strand, counting down.
ACCAACTATAGTAATGGGATTTCTGCTTGAATTGCTCCTCAAGCATATTACAGAACTGCTAATACTTCAATCAGTATCACTTATCAGCCTTTTCCAACACTCTGACAGTTTAGAGAGTTTAGAGCAAGGTGAATAGTACTATAGTACATGGCTAACAGTGGATTTAATCGCTTTCCATCTATTAACTTTATTTACTGCCATATATTATTTACTGCCATCTATTGCTATTAATGCTATGTAGTAAGTCCCTGATGTGGGTGGAATACTGAAGCGCGGTAGGTGGGAGATGATGTTCATGCACAACTTTTTTTTTTTTTTTAAATTTTGCTGCTTTTCAGCTTCACTCAGCTTGTTTACACACACACACACACACACACACACACACACACACACACACACACACACACACACACACACACGTGTTCTGGTCAGGAGAGATCCTCTCTTGTTGCTCTCTCCCTCCTTTTCTACCTTCCATCCACCCTGCAAAACACGCAGACACAACGTTAATTGACAACAGGTGTTCTGACTTTGCCACTCACCTTCCCTGACCCTGCCCTCCATTCACAAACCGACGCTTGGCAACGCTCCTGCTGCCACACGCTACCAGTGATCCTTAGACTAGACAAAGTAGCTATATACAGCATACAGTGGTGCTTGAAAGTTTGTGAACCCTTTAGAATTTTCTATATTTCTGTATAAATATGACCTAAAACATCATCAGATTTTCACACAAGTCCTAAAAGTAGATAAAGAGAACCCGGTTAAACAAATGAGACAAAAATATTATACTTGGTCATTTATTTATTGAGGAAAATGATCCAATATTACATATCTGTGAGTGGCAAAAGTATGTTAACCTTTGCTTTCAGTATCTGGTGTGACCCCCTTGTGCAGCAATAACTGCAACTAAACAATTCCGGTAACTGTTGATCAGTCCGACACACCGGCTTGGAGGAATTTTAGCCCATTCCTCTGTACAGAACAGCTTAAAATCTGGGATGTTGGTGGGGTTCCTCACATGAACTGCTCGCTTCAGGTCCTTCCACAACATTTCGATTGGATTAAGGTCAGGACTTTGACTTGGCCATTCCAAAACATTAACTTTATTCTTCTTTAACCACTCTTTGGTAGAACGACTTGTGTGCTTAGGGTCGTTGTCTTGCTGCATGACCCACCTTCTCTTGAGATTCAGTTCATGGACAGATGTCCTGACATTTTCCTTTAGAATTTGCTGGTATAATTCAGAATTCATTGTTCCATCAATGATGGCAAGCTGTCCTGGCACAGATGCAGCAAAACAGGCCCAAACCATAGTACTACCATCAGCATGTTTCACAGATGGTATAAGGTTCTTATGCTGGAATGCAGTGTTTTCCGTTCTCCAAACATAACGCTTCTCATTTAAACCAAAAAGTTCTATTTTGGTCTCATCCATCCACAAAACATTTTTCCAATAGCCTTCTGGCTTGTCCATGTGATCTTTAGCAAACTGCAGACGAGCAGCAATGTTTTTTTGGAGAGCAGTGGCTTTCTCCTTGCAACCCTTCCATGCACACCATTGTTGTTCAGTGTTCTCCTGATGGTGGATTCATGAACATTAGCCAATGTGAGAGAGGCCTTCAGTTGCTTAGAAGTTACCCTGGGTCCTTCGTGACCTCGCTGACTATTACACGCCTTGCTCTTGGAGTGATCTTTGTTGGTCGACCACTCCTAGGGAGGGTAACAATGGTCTTGAATTTCCTGAATTTGTACACAATCTGTCTGACTGTGGATTGGTGGAGTCCAAACTCTTTAGAGATGGTTTTGTAACCTTTTCCAGCCTGATGAGCATCAACAACGCTTTTTCTGAGGTCCTCAGAAATCTCCTTTGTTCGTGCCATGATACACTTCCATAAACATGTGTTGTGAAGATCAGACTTTGATAGATCCCTGTTCTTTAAATAAAACAGGGTGCCCACTCACACCTGATTGTCATTCCATTGATTGAAAACACCTGACTCTAATTTCACCTTCAAATTAACTGCTAATCCTAGAGGTTCACATACTTTTGCCACTCACAGATATGTAATATTGGATCATTTTCCTCAATGAATAAATGACCAAGTATAATATTTTCATCTCATTTGTGTAACTGGGTTCTCTTTATCTACTTTTAGGACTTGTGTGAAAATCTGATGATGTTTTAGGTCATATTTATGCAGAAATATAGAAAATTCTAAAGGGTTCACAAACTTTCAAGCACCACTGTAGATCATATATATTTTTTAATCCTTTCAGATAGTGTGAAATTAAATTTAAACATTCACTAGTTAATTGGGAACATTTTGCATGTTGGGATATTCCAACATTGTAATATTCTTGATGTAGCAGATCAGGGAAATAATTAGTTTGGTATCTAGTTGGATCCATCAAATTACTGGATTGACAACATGAATCAATAAATATAAGCAATGTTTTCCTCAGACTTAAATATCAAAATGTTTTATGGCATGTCGAAAGAGAAATGTCACCCTATACCTAGTCATATATTTAAAGAGTGAAAATATCAGCACACTGTTGACTGAAATACACAAGATTTATAAGACTCCCACTACACCAGTTAAACATTTGGTACTGCTCTTATGCTCTTACTGGTATGCCCTTCTCATCTCTGCCACGTTTCATTTTTGAATGCTATTTTAGCTGCAGGATTCTGTTCAACAATGCAGGACAACTTATTTCATTTTTTTGTTGTGGGACAGAGTTCATAGAAAATCAATGTGAAACAATTCATGATTTTTTTTTTAAGTTATGAAAACTGGGCCTCAATTATCCATCTTTTAGTAAAGTTGTGTGTCAATGTTTTGTCCACCAAAATGAACTAAAAATCCCCACAAGTTTTGCAAAGGTTTTGGTAATGCTGCTTTTCTTTGTGCTCAAGGGCACAGTAAGAAATTTCAAGTTGGTTAAACTTATAAAATGTAATATCTCCAAAATTTCATTACTAAGTCTTAAAAGTGAGTAAACATTTTTGCGAATGGTAATTGCATAGGTTTTTGGACTCAAACCTGTTCAAACAATGAAGGACACAAAATTGCAGCATGTTGAGAAGATGAGGCTTGGTCCCAGAAATATGGTCGTTATGTCATGTCTTAGTAAATGAATAGGGGAAAAGCAATGGGGAATAGCAAAAGCAATTAAAACAAAAACATTTACAACCCCAATTCCAAAAAAGTTGGGACACTGTGTAAACTGTAAATAAAAACAAAAATGTTTTTATTTACATTTATTTAGAAATTTGCAAATCATGGAAACCCTATATTTCTTTGAAAATAGTACAAAGACAGCAGCTCACATGTTGAAACTGAGAAATTTTATTGTCTCGTCTCGTCTCGTCTCGTCTCGTCTTCTTCCGCTTATCCAGGACCGGGTCGCGGAGGCAGCAGTCTAAGCATGGAAGCCCAAACTTCCCTTTCCCCAGACACCTCGGCCAGCTCCTCGGGAAGAACACCGAGGCGTTCCCAGGCCAGCCGAGAGACATAGTCCCTCCAGCGTGTCCTGGGTCTTCCCCGGGGCCTCCTCCCGGGGGGACATGCCTGGAACACCTCCCCAGGGAGGCGTCCAGGAGGCATCCGAAAAAGATGCCCGAGCCACCTCAGCTGGTTCCTCTCGATGTGGAGGAGCAGCGGCTCTACTCCGAGCTCCTCCCGAGTGACTGTGCTTCTCACCCTATCTCTAAGGGAGCGCCCAGCCACCCTGCGAAGGAAACTCATTTCAGCCGCTTGTATCCGCGATCTTGTTCTTTCTGTCATTACCCAAAGCTCATGACCATAGGTGAGAGTCGGAACGTAGATCGACCGGTAAATTGAGAGCTTCGCCTTTTGGCTCAGCTCCTTCTTCACCACGACGGACCGGTAAAGCGACCGCATCACTGCGGAGGCTGCACCGATCCGCCTGTCGATCTCACGCTCCATCCTTCCCTCACTCGTGAACAAGATCCCGAGATACTTAAACTCCTCCACTTGAGGCAGGACTTCTCCACCAACCTGGAGAGGGCAAGCCACCCTTTTCCGGTCGAGAACCATGGCCTCGGACTTGGAGGTGCTGATTCTCATCCCAGCCGCTTCACACTCGACTGCAAACCGCCCCAGTGCATGCTGAAGGTCCTGGTTTGAAGAAGCCAACAGGACAACATCATCCGCAAAAAGCAGAGATGAAATCCTGTGGTTCCCAAACAGGATTCCTTCCGGCCCCTGGCTGCGCCTAGAAATTCTGTCCATAAAAATTATGAACAGAACCGGTGACAAAGGGCAGCCCTGACGGAGTCCAACATGCACTGGGAACAGGTCTGACTTACTGCCGGCAATGCGAACCAGACTCCTGCTCCGTTCGTACAGGGACCGGACAGCCCTTAGCAAAGAGCCCCGAACCCCATACTCCCGAAGCACCCCCCACAGAATACCACGGGGGACACGGTCGAATGCCTTCTCCAGATCCACAAAGCACATGTGGACTGGTTGGGCAAACTCCCATGAACCCTCGAGCACCCTATGAAGGGTATAGAGCTGGTCCAGTGTTCCGCGACCAGGACGAAAACCGCATTGTTCCTCCTGGATCCGAGGTTCGACTATCGGTCGAATTCTCCTCTCCAGTACCCTGGAGTAAACTTTCCCTGGGAGGCTGAGAAGTGTGATTCCCCTATAATTGGAGCACACTCTCCGGTCCCCTTTCTTAAAAAGAGGGACCACCACCCCAGTCTGCCACTCCAGAGGCACTGTCCCCAACCGCCACGCGATGTTGCAGAGGCGTGTCAACCAAGACAGCCCCACAACATCCAGAGACTTGAGATACTCAGGGCGGATCTCATCCACCCCCGGTGCCTTGCCACCGAGGAGCTTGCAAACCACCTCAGTGACTTCGGCTTGGGTAATGGACGAGTCCACCTCTGAGTCATCAGCCTCAGTCTCCTCAGTGGAAGACATGGCGGTGGGATTGAGGAGATCCTCAAAGTATTCCTTCCACCGCCCGACAATGTCCCCAGTCGAGGTCAACAGCTCCCCACCCGCACTGTAAACAGTGTTGGCAGAGTACTGCTTCCCCCTCCTGAGGCGCCGGACGGTTTGCCAGAATTTCTTCGAGGCCGACCGATAGTCCTTCTCCATGGCCTCCCCGAACTCCTCCCAGTTCCGAGTTTTTGCCTCCGCAACTGCCCGAGCTGCAGCACGCCTGGCCTGCCGATACCCGTCGGCTGCCTCAGGAGTCCCGGAGGTCAACATGGCCCGATAGGACTCCTTCTTCAGCTTGACGGCATCCCTTACTTCCGGTGTCCACCACCGGGTTCGGGGATTGCCGCCACGACAGGCACCGGAGACCTTGCGGCCACAGCTCCGAACAGCTGCGTCCACAATGGAGGTAGAGAACATGGTCCACTCAGACTCAATGTCCCCCGCCTCCCTCGGAAGCTGGGAAAAGCTCTCCCGGAGGTGGGAGTTAAAGACCTCCCCAACAGAGTGCTCGGCCAGACGTTCCCAGCAGACCCTCACCATACGTTTGGGCCTGCCAGGTCTGTCCAGCTTCCTCCTCCGCCAGCGGATCCAACTCACCACCAGGTGGTGATCAGTTGACAACTCAGCCCCTCTCTTCACCCGAGTGTCCAAGACATAGGGTCGGAGATCAGATGACACGACTACAAAGTCGATCATCGACCTCCGACCTAAGGTGTCCTGGTGCCACGTGCACTTATGGACACCCCTATGCTCGAACATGGTGTTCGTTATGGACAAACTGTGACTAGCACAGAAGTCCAATAACAAAACACCACTCGGGTTCAGATCGGGGAGGCCGTTCCTCCCAACCACGCCCCTCCAGGTGTCACTGTCATCGCCCACGTGAGCATTGAAGTCCCCCAGTAGCACAATGGAGTCCCCAGTCTGAGCACCCCTCAGTACCTCTCCCAGGGACTCCAAGAAGGCCGGATACTCTATACTGCTATTTGGCCCGTAGGCACAAACAACAGCAAGAGCCCTCTCCCCAATCCGAAGGCGCAGAGAGGCGACCCTCTCGTTCACTGGGGTAAACTCCAACACATGGCGGCTGAGCTGGGGAGCTATAAGGAAGCCCACACCAGCCCGCCGCCGCTCACCATGGGCGACTCCAGAGAAGTGGAGAGTCCAGCCCCTCTCGAGGAGCTGGGTTCCAGAGCCCAAGCTGTGCGTGGAGGTGAGCCCGACTATCTCTAGCCGGTACCTCTCAACCTCCCGCACAAGCTCAGGCTCCTTCCCCCCCAGCGAAGTGACATTCCATGTCCCAACAGCCAGCCGCTGTGCCCGGGGGTCAGGTCGTCGAGGCCCCTGCCTTCGACTGCCACCCAATCCACACTGCACCAAACCCCTACTGCTACCTCTGTGGGTGGTGAACCCACAGGAGGTCGGGCCCACGTCGCCTCTTCGGGCTGAGCCCGGCCGGGCCCCATGGGCAAAGGCCCGACCACCAAGCGCTCGCATACGAGCCCCAACCCCGGGCCTGGCTCCAGGGTGGGGCCCCGGCTGCGTCCTACCGGGCGACGTCACGGTCCTGGATTTTTTCTCCATAGGGGTTTTTTGGTGAACTGCTCTTGGTCTGGCCTGTCACCTAGGACCTGTCTGCCTTGGGAAACCCTAACAGGGGCATAATGCCCCCGACAACATAGCTCCTAGGATCATTCAAGCACACAAACCCCTCCACCACAATAAGGTGGCAGTTCTAGGAGGGGAGAAATTTTATTGTTTTTTTGAAAAATATGTGCTCATTTTGAATTTGATGTCAGCAACACATTTCAAAAAAGTTGGGACAGGGGCATGTCTACCACTGTGTTGCATCACCTCTACTTTTAACAACACTCTGTAAATGTTTGGGAACTGAGGAGAGCAATTGCTGTAGTTTTGAAAGATAAATGTTGTCCCATTTTTGCATGATACACAATTTCAGTTGCTCAACAGTTCGGGTCTCCTTTGTCATATTTTGAGCTTCATAATGCGCCAAATCTTTTAAATGGGAGACAGGTCTGGATTGCAGGCAGGCCAGTTTAGCACCCGGACTCTTTTACTACAGAACCATGCAATTTTAATATGTGCAGAAAGCAGTTTGGCATTGTCTTGCTGAAAGAAGGAAGGCCTTCCCTGAAAAATATTTTGTCTGGATGGCAGCATGTTGCTCTGAAACATGTACCGTATATATCATTCAGCATTCATGATGCCTTCCAAGATGTGCAAGCTACCCAATGTCATGTACATTAATGCACCCTCATACCATCACGGACGCTGGCTTTTGAACTACGCACTGATAACAAGCCGGATGGTCCCTGTCCTCTTTAGCCTAGAGGACGTGATGTCTAAGATTTCTAAAAAGAATTTCAGATTTCAATTCATCAGACCTTGGGACAATTTTCCACTTCACCTCAATCCATCGTAAAAGAGCTCGGGCCCAGAGAAGGTAGCTGTGTTTCTGGATATTGTTTATATCTAGTTTTAACTTGCATTTGTGGATGCAGAAATGAACTGTTTTCACAGATGATGGTTTTCTGAAGTGTTCCTGAGCCCATCCAGTGTTTTCCATTACAGACATGTCTGCTTTTAATGCAGTGTCGCCTGAGGGCCTGAAGATCACAGGCATCCAATGTCAGTTTTCAGCCTTGTCTCTTGCATACAGAGATTTCTCCAGATTCTCTGAATCTTTTAATGATATTATGTACCATACATGATGTGATCCCCAAATTCTTTGCAATTTTACATTGAGGAACGATATTCTTAAATTGTTGTACTGTTTGCCCAAGCAGTCTTTTACAGAGCACCCCCTCCCCATCTTTACTTCTGAGAGACTCCACTTCTCTAGGATGCTCTTTTTATACCCAATCATTTTACTGACCTGTTGCCAATTAACCAAATTCCTTTTTTTTAGCATTACACAACTTTTTCAGTCTTTTGTTGTCCTTGTCCCAAGTTTTCTGAAACGTGTTGCTGACATCAAATTCAAAATGAGCATATATTTTTCAAAAAAAAAAAATTCTCAGTTTCAATATTTGATATGTTGTCTTTGTACTATTTTCAATGCAATATAGGGTTTCCATGATTTGCAAATTATCACATTCTGATTTTACTGATGTTTTACAGTGTCCCAACTTTTTTTGCATTTATTTCTTATACTTTTACTGTTTTTTATTTCTGCATTAATTTCTTATTTTATTTTGTATTTGCATTAATTTTCTTATCCTTTTATTTTTATTTCTTTTATTTTCTTATTCAACATTTACTGTCTTGTTCTTTTACAGATTTTTTTATGACACTCCTGTGAGATTCAGGTGGCACGGCGGTGTAGTGGTTAGTGCTGTTGCCTCACAGCAAGAAGGTCCGGGTACGAGCCCCGTGGCCGACGAGGGCCTTTCTGTGCGGAGTTTGCATGTTCTCCCCGTGTCCGCATGGGTTTCCTCCGGGTGCTCCGGTTTCCCTCACAGTCCAAAGACATGCAGGTTAGGTTAACTGGTGACTCTAAATTGACGGTAGGTGTGAATGTGAGTGTGAATGGTTGTCTGTGTCTATATGTCAGCCCTGTGATGACCTGGCGACTTGTTCAGGGTGTACCCCGCCTTTCGCCTGTAGTCAGCTGGGATAGGCTCCAGCTTGCCTGCGACCCTGTAGAACAGGATAAAACGGCTAGAGATAATGAGATGAGACTCCTGTGATTCAATAGGTAAGACTTTTATTTTCAAAATGGTCTCTCATATGAATAGGTTGTATTCAGTCACGTGACTTTTGCTTGCAAGTTTGCTTCTGGTAAATGAAGTGGCAGTCAGGCAAACCAATCTGGCTTCCATTATGCAAAGACCTAGTGAAACTATCTCCAGCTATTTTCACAGTTTAGAGGCCAGTGCACAGTCAAGATACTTTGAGAAAGTTGCTCTTTGCAGTGGGATAGATACTTACATGCGATTAAAGAAAGATTTTTCCTGTGAGTTGGGTAATTATCCCATCTGTTGAGTTCCCTGACATCTTGAACTACCTGATGCTGCAGACATCATTCTATGCTGACAAACAGATGAAAACCTGAAATAGCATGGCAGCCGACAGCTTTTTATATGTAGCTGGGTTAAAGATCTGGGGATCAATACACTAAAAGATAAATCCTGTATTGTTTTTTCCTGGGTAAGTAGGCATTTTTGGGCTTTTTGTATATGTCTTTGCTAGGATGCTATAAGTTTTAGTATTGGGTGTAAACAAGCCACAGCTGCTCGATTTTCAATCCTCCCTGCTCTTCTCTTCCAGGTAAATAATTCACAAAGCTCCACAGAAACACCTTTAAAGACCTGGGTATTGGTGAAACAGAATGGAGACGTTATGGCTCACTGTAACTGCATGGCCAGGGAAGCAGTTTCATACTGCTAATTTGTGAGCTCTACTTTTATGTTTACGTGGATCTGTTAGGATTGATGGAGGTGTGGTGAAGTTAGGATCCAAGAGCAGGACACAGACAGTAATCCAATAAATAATATGACTTAATTCAGGGAAGAAAGGGCGTGGCAAAAAGGTAAACAAACAGGATAAAAAAAACAAATGGCAAAAGTAGTCCAGACAAAATGAGACAAACAACTTGACAAAAACATGAGACAGGCAAAGACAAAAACACTAGTGCAAAAAAACATGAACAAGAAAAGCTCGCTAGAGAGGAAAAACCATGAGAAGCAAGAGAGGCACAAAAATGGCTAGAGAAGCAAACGAGACATTCTGGCAAAGTCAGAGCCTTTAAATAAGCAGCAGTAAAAACCAGGAAGTGAGTTCAGGAGAGAAGAATTCCTGTCCTGGATCAGGATCGGCGCTGGCGTGAGAGATCCGTAATCTCCGGAGTGGATGTCCGAGGCGGAGCATGACAGGATCGTCTTGATTATCTTATCTATCTAGTTCAGTGCAGGGGCCCAGTCTACATCATTGCCCTTGTAAAGATTGCCAGGACATCCTGATAAATAAAGTGAAAACATATGCATGAGTTTACAATTTGGTGAACACGATCGAACAGTAAACAAAAACACATGAGGACTGAAGCATCTCCTGAACTTCTAAACATCACAAAATAATGGAAAACGGTCAGAAAGGTGGTTTGCAAATCCAAACAAAATAAATCAGAGGCATTTACAAACCTTTCCCGAAGTGATGGCTGCAAAATCGAGTGTTCTTTGACTCGGCTCCCTTCCATCACAGCGAAAGGTTCAAGAGCCACCTTTCTCATCATCTTTTGATAAAATCCTTTGCTCTTGCACCTTTTTTTTAATCACTTTATGGAGAACCCAGAATAAACTTTATCAGTTTCACGGTTTGTTTGATTCGAACAGCCCCAAAAAATGCAAGCGTAGGGCATTTTCACAACTAGCAAGGCACTCTAGCGATAGTAACGCTTTGTGAACAGTGCGCTTAGCTGACCACCACTTAACATCTTGCATATCTCATGAGGTGGATGTAACATTAGATGCAACCCACCTGTATTCCACTGCAATCTGAGACACTATTGTTTCACTGAAAAGTGCAGCTATTGTCCAAATGGGAGTTTTTCATTGATCAATTTAGCTCCCTCCTGAAAAGGCACAAGGTGTTTTTTTTTTTTTGAAGATAGAATATGTGAAGTTATTTGTTATGAAGTGAAATTCATTTTGTGCCAAGCTAACAGTTTTGAACTGAATGTTTACAGTGCTACATGGTTAGCTTGCAAATCACAACTTACCATGCTAAAGTTATTAGCATTAGAGTTTTCCAGAGATATCAAGAGTTCTGTCTATAAGACACAAAAAATACACAGTATTTATTTATTTATTTATTTTTATTTTTTTTTTCATAAAACAGAATTTAACTGCCAGACAGGAATCACCAAGTAGTTGGTAAAATACCTTCCCCTATACACAAATACTCAAAAAAAAAATGTTGACTTATATTACATTGAAGAAGGCAACAATGTAAATGTAATAAGTTGTTGATCACCAAGATGGCACCACAGATGGCTGCCTCAGTGTGTTGGTATTTTTTACAAACTTATTTTGTTTTGTAAATTCAGTTCACTGGTGCAATACTCGAAGCTCTTACAACAGAGAAGGGCTCATGAACATCAGGGGAACAACTCCAGTGGACTTATTACCAACCATTCTGGTGTCGTCCATTGAATTATTGGACATTCTGGTCAAGGGTGCTGTCACCTTTGCTTACTTAGGCCAAGTTTACATTAGACCATATCTGTCTCGTTTTCTTCGTGGATGCACTGTCCGTTTACATTAAAACACCGGGAAACGGGAATCCGCCAGGGTCCACGTATTCAATCCAGATCATGTCTGGTCTGGTGCTGTGTAAACATTGAGAATATGCGGATACGCTGTGCTGAGCTCTAGCTGGCGTCGTCATTGGACAACGTCACTGTGACATCCACCTTCCTGATTTGCTGGCATTGGTCATGTGACGCGACTGCTGAAAAACGGCGCGTACTTCCTCCTTGTATCACCTTTCATTAAAGAGTATAAAAGTATGAAAATACTGCAAATACTGATGCAAATACTGCCCATTGTGTAGTTATGATTGTCTTTAGGCTTGCCATCCTTCCACTTGCAAGTGGTAAGTGACGCACATGCCTGACATGCACTGAGATCACACACACAGCGGCTCAGTCCCAAATCACTGCTCGTGCGCTCCACTCGCGCGCTCTGTGAGCTGTGCAGGGCCGGAGTGCGCACCCTCCAGAGGGCACTCGCTGTTCAGGGCGGAGTGATTTGGAGCGCAGGATGCCTGCGGAGCCGAGCGTATCCGTGTATTGGCGTTGCTGTGTGCACGCGAATCGTGTATTGGCGTTGCTGTGTGCACGCTAATCATTTTTAAAATGTTAATCTGATGATCCGCTGATACGGTCTAATGTAAACCCCACCTTAGTGAGATGCTAGAGGAGAGGGAAATGCGCTGGTGCACGCGCCTCTGCTGGCATGGACTTCACACTCCACTATCTGCGATATTTCTCTCCGATAAACCAAACAAACACTAGCTGCTGGTGGGGAAAAACAGGAACTTTTCTTCATTTTCTATTTTATGCTTCACAGAGACATGTCTATGTGGACTCATACTGGACTCTGCGCTGCAGCTGGCCAGCTTCCAACTTTTCACAGCAGACTGTAACACAAATCTCTCTGGTAAAACAAAGGGTGGTGGTATCTATTTTTATGTAAACGGTGGCTGGTGCAGTGACACATCAGTAATCCTGCAGCGCTGGTCTCCTGACTTGGAATCATTTTTCATAAATTGTAAACCCTTTTACTCCCCTGCAAGTTTATTTCATTCATTCTGGTTGGTGTTTCCATTCCACCACAGGCCGATGTGCCGAATGCACAATGCATGCTGGCTGACCAGATACTGAGTGTGGAGCAGACTAACCTGGACTCCCTAGTTATTGTCCTCGATGACTTTAACAAAGGTAACCTCAGCCACGAACTACCCAAATAAAAACAGTTTATTAAATGACCGACCAGAGAGGAGAATATTTTGGAACACTGCTACACTACAGTCAACTACTGTATTCCTATCATGCCATCCCCTGTGCTGCACGGGACCACTCTGACCACGTTATGGCCCACCTGATTCCTGTATACAGGCAGAAATTAACCATGAGGAAACCTGTACTGAGGACTTCACAGAAGTGGAGTAATGAGGCTGTGAAGAACCTTCAGGCATGCTTGGACTGTACAAACTTGAATGTGTTCAGGACTACTACCAATAGTCTGGATGAGTACACAGAGACAGTCAGTACGTTTACATGCACATCCAAATCGAGCTACTGTTGGTAATCGAGCAAAGGGTCCCAGCAGGGGTGCCAGAGAAATCCAATCCTACATGCACAAGTGAAATCGGGCTATTGTGCAAGGTGCATTGTGCACCCGAGCCACACGTGGCGCTACACGCCTCATTGTGTTGGTACACTTCCGGTTGTCGTCATGAAGAAGAGCTATAGTGTTGCCAGATACTGCTGACGTATTCCAGCCCAAAACATGTTCAAATCCGTCAAAATGCACTTAAACCCCCCCAATCTGGCAACACTGGCAGTTCCGTGTTCAAGCTGTTAGGCTTGCTCTAATAGACTGTATGGCTACAAACTGTCCGGCGCAGACCACTGTTTTGTAAGACAACTTATTTTGCACAATAATATTTTTCTAAAGTCCATTTTTTGCTTACAAAAAAATATTTTTTTGCTTACAATTTAACTTGTGTCTTAATAAACACAAAAAGTTCAATTGTTTTGTTTTTATTGACATTCTTCAGATGTTGGATATATATATATATATATATATATATATATATATATATATATATATATATATACACACACAAATACAATGACTTGTTTATGTACACAATTCACAGCTATGCAACAGATGTACAGATGTATTTGGTGATACAGTAAGTGAGCTAAATTTTAACAGTGCAAACAATGCCACAAAAAGAAAAGATTCATGCCGTTGTCATGATTCGTTGTCATACCGACCGAGGCTGTTGTTTTTCCCGCTTTTGGTCTAGTCACTCGTCACTTCCGGAAGGGGCAGCGCTGAAGTAAGCGGCTCGACTCCGTAGCTCGATAGGGTATACATGCACTAAGTAGCTCGGCTACAATCGCATAATCTAGGTCGTGTAGCTCGATTGTGAGAAATCAAGTTCGGTTCAATTTCAGCCTAGCTAAGGTGTTTACATGCCATTTAGAGCTTCGATTTCAGTCGAGCAATGGCAGAAATTCAATTTTCTCTATGTGCATGTAAATGCACTGTGTGATGTCATACATGAGGATTGCTGTGTACCATCATGCACCAGGGTGATTGGTGATGACAAACCCTGGTTCACAGATAAGCTCAGACAGCTAAGGTTGCAAAAGGAAGAAGCATTCAGATGTGGGGATGGGGGCAGGTTTAAAGAGTCAAGGAACAGGTTTAGCAAGGCAGTGAGAGAAGCTACATGACTATATTCTGAGTCTCCAACACCAATTCTCAGCCAAAGACACTACATCTGTCTGGAAAAGGCTCAGACAGATCACAAACTACAATGGTACAGCCCCCCCCCCCCATCTGTTAATGGCTTGCACCTGGCCAACCAGGCAAATGAGTTCTACTGTTGTTTTGAAAGATAATGGAACTGTCCTGATATCATCCCCCAGATTCCACACACCAGTTCCTGCTCACCCCCCACCTCAACTGCTGCTGGGGCCTCTTTACAACCTTTCAACTTGGAGGCCCAACCCCGACCACCACCACTGCCACAGCTCTTTCCAGTCTGGAGAGAGATGTTAACAAGTTCTTTAAAGCAGATATGCAGAACCTTTATTTTTAAATAAATTTGAGTGGATAGTATCTCCATCTTTGACTCTTGTATGCTGCATAAATGGGAATAAAAATATATATATTTTTGAGTGTTAAAATCGACTGCAAAGTTGTCATTTGAGCTGCCCCGCTGAGCTAGCCATCCCTGAGTGCGTGACGTCAGTGCGGTAACTGGTTTTAAGGCCAAGGCCTTTTACAGCTATAGACCAAAGTCAAATAAATAAAAATTTATGGTGAAAGTAAGAAATACCATTACTGACTTGCTCAATAAAGACTGATTTGACTTCATTGACTGTGGGTTGACTCTCATTAAAGCAGGATAGGTGTTATAATTTATGCAACATACAACCCCGATTCCAAAAAAGTTGGGACAAAGTACAAATTGTAAATAAAAATGGACTGCAATAATTTACAAATCTCAAAAATTGATATTGTATTCACAATAGAACATAGACAAGATATCAAATGTCGAAAGTGAGACATTTTGAAATTTCATGCCAAATATTGGCTCATTTGAAATTTCATGACAGCAACACATCTCAAAAAGGTGGGACAGGGGCAATAAGAGGCTGGAAAAGTTAACAGTACAAAAAAGGAACAACTGGAGGACCAAATTGCAACTCATTAGGTCAGTTGGCAATAGGTCATTAACATGACTGGGTATAAAAAGAGCATCTTGGAGTGGCAGTGGCTCTCAGAAGTAAAGATGGGAAGAGGATCACCAATCCCCCTAATTCTGCACCGACAAATAGCGGAGCAATATCAGAAAGGAGTTTGACAGTGTAAAATTGCAAAGAGTTTGAACATATCATCATCTACAGTGCATAATATCATCAAAAGATTCAGAGAATCTGGAAGAATCTCTGTGCGTAAGGGTCAAGGCTGGAAAACCATACTGGGTGCCAAACCAGTATGACAGTGACATCCTGTTCCGTCCCGAGTTTTAGTAATTGCCTGAGCCGAGCAGTAATGGTGGAATACGCAGTATAGACCCTTTTCAGTCACGTGACCTTCGTAAACGCGACCACCATTTTGGACATGTAGTGGACTTCGGCTTGAATCAGTTTGAATGCGAGGAAGGCGACAAACGAAAAACATAAAAGAAAAAGGAGCGAGATGCAGAAAACACCTTCACTATCCAGCGACGTAGGGCATTTACAGGGCGAGCAGAAGGAGAGGTATTTGCAAAAATTGAGGTTAGCAGGCTTAGAGAACGACGTTTACCTGCTTCCACCAGGATTGTTCACTGACGTACGCTCCGGCTTACTCCCCCTCAAATTAAGCAGCGCGCTCTGGCTTCCGGAGCGCACTGCTTAATTTGAGGGGGAGCAAGCTGGAGCGCGCTCCGGAACCTCGGCCGGAGCACTCCGGGAGCAAGCCGGAGCGCGCTGCTTAATTTGAGGGGGAGCAAGCCGGAGCACGCTCCGGAACCTCGGACGTTGGCTCCGGCAGCTATTTACACTGGATCCGGTGTAAATAGCTGCCGGATCATAATTACAGTAAACTAGTAAATATAGTAAAGGAAAAACTTGAGACTGAAAGGTTTTAACAGTCATCCAAATGACTGAACGTAAACATTGCTACAGTAACATATGTTGTTGACATTAGCTAGTCAACAATAGCTACTACAGAAGAACAAAGAGGTTACAATGGGTTATTTTAGCCTATTTGGTTACACACTTTCCGCCACAGAATGTTAACAGCAATGTAATGCCTTTTCTGGCTAATTTTATTCGTCTTACCTCCAACAAAGTGGTCACTACACAAGCGTTGGTATGCCGAGGGCTGCCAATCTTTCGTGTTAATGGCCGCTATCCATCTTCTCCGTCGGGATCCGATAAAATGATAAACCTTGCCTTGTTTGTTGATGGGTTACTACATCTAGGTGCACAACAATATAGTGGCATGATGGAAGTCTTGCTGAAAGTAAAAACTTTCTTTGCTGCCGTTCCTCAATGTTGGCTGTGGTAAACTACTGGTAGTACATGTCCAAAATGGCGGCCGCGTTTGTCTTGACGTCACGTGAAAAGGGTCCATAGAGAGAATGACTGGAGCAGCCATCTTATTTCTAAAGTCGATATTGCTGCCATCTCACCCTTACATGGAAGAAGTGAATGAACAGAGGACTGAATGAACAACAACTGAATGTAGGATTGTTTCAAAACAATCGGCCACAAGATCGGCCTTCAAGAAGCGAGAACACAGACGGGTAAGCTCCGACTCTCATTTGGATAAAAACACAACAAAAACTTTTTTGGAATCGGGGTTGTATTTAAGTTACCGGTATAAGATTATTTAATTTGCTTCAGAATGTGATTGTCTCAGTTCATCTGATTATTTAATTAGCCTTTTACCTTTTATCAGTGAAAATGCATGCATGTACATATACAACCCCGATTCCAAAAAAGTTGGGACAAAGTACAAATTGTAAATAAAAACGGAATGCAATGATGTGGAAGTTTCAAAATTCCATATTTTATTCAGAATAGAACATCGATGACATATGAAATGTTTAAACTGAGAAAATATATCATTTAAAGAGAAAAATTAGGTGACAACAACACCTCAAAATTTCATGACAACAACACCTCAAAAAAGTTGGGACAAGACCACGTTTATCACTGTGATACATCCCCTTTTCTCTTTACAACAGTCTGTAAATGTCTGGGGACTGAGGAGACAAGTTGCTCAAGTTTAGGGATAGGAATGTTAACCCATTTTTGTCTAATGTATGATTCTAGTTGCTCAACTGTCTTAGGTCTTTTTTGTTGTATCTTCCATTTTATGATGCGCCAAATGTTTTCTATGGGTGAAAGATCTGGACTGCAGGCTGGCCAGTTCAGTACCCGGACCCTTCTTCTATGCAGCCATGATGCTGTAATTGATGCAATATGTGGTTTGGCATTGTCATGTTGGAAAATGCAAGGTCTTCCCTGAAAGAGACGCCGTCTGGATGGGAGCATATGTTGCTCTAGAACCTGGATATACCTTTCAGCATTGATGGTGTCTTTCCAGATGTGTAAGCTGCTCATGCCACACGCACTAATGCAACCCCATACCATCAGAGATGCAGGCTTCTGAACTGAGTGCTGATGACAACTCGGGTCGTCCTTCTCCTCTTTAGTTCGAATGACACGGCGTCCCTGATTTCCATAAAGAACTTCAAATTTTGATTCGTCTGACCACAGAACAGTTTTCCACTTTGCCACAGTCCATTTTAAATGAGCCTTGGCCCAGAGAAGACGTCTGCGCTTCTGGATCATGTTTAGATATGGCTTCTTCTTTGAACTATAGAGTTTTAGCGGGCAACGGCGGATGACACGGTGAATTGTGTTCACAGATAATGTTCTCTGGAAATATTCCTGAGCCCATTTTGTGATTTCCAATATAGAAGCATGCCTGTATGTGATGCAGTGCCGTCTAAGGGCCCGAAGATCGCGGGCACCCAGTATGGTTTTCCGGCCTTTACCCTTATGCACAGAGATTCTTCCAGGTTCTCTGAATCTTTTGATGATATTATGCACTGTAGATGATGATATGTTCAAACTCTTTGCAATTTTACACTGTCAAACTCCTTTCTGATATTGTTCCACTATTTGTCGGCGCAGAATTAGGGGGATTGGTGATCCTCTTCCCATCTTTACTTCTGAGAGCCGCTGCCACTCCAAGATGCTCTTTTTATACCCAGTCATGTTAATGACCTATTGCCAATTGAACTAATGAGTTGCAATTTGGTCCTCCAGCTGTTCCTTTTTTGAACCTTTCACTTTTCCAGCCTCGTATTGCCCCTGTCCCAACTTTTTTGAGATGTGTTGCTGTCATGAAATTTCAAATGAGCCAATATTTGGCATGAAATTTCAAAATGTCTCACTTTCGACATTTGATATGTTGTCTATGTTCTATTGTGAATACAATATCAGTTTCTGAGATTTGTAAATTATTGCATTCTGTTTTTATTTACAATTTGTACTTTGTCCCAACTTTTTTGGAATCAGGGTTGTACTTTTGTCTATTTTTAAATTCTTTTAGCTTAACTGTTCAAGCACCAGGGCGGCATGGTGGTGTAGTGGTTAGCACTGTCACCTCACAGCAAGAAGGTTCTGGGTTTGAGCCCAGTGGTCAATGGTGACCTTTCTATGTGGAGTTTGCATGTTCTCCCCGTGTCTGCGTGGGTTTCCTCCAGGTGCTCTGGTTTCCCCCACAGTCCAAAGACACGCAGGTTAGGCTAATTGGTGGCTCTAAATTGACCGTAGGTGTGAGTGTGAATTGTTGTTTCTCTCTAAGCATCAGCCCTGTGATGACCTGGTGACTTGTCCAGGGTGTACCCTGCCTTTCACCCATATTCAGCTAGGATAGGCTCCAGCTTGTCTGCGACCCTGCACAGGATTAACGGTTACTGATAATGGAGTGATGTTCAAGCACCAACCACCAAAGCAAATTCCTCATATGTGAGAACGTAGTTGGCAACAAACTTGATTCTGATAACTACCTTATTTCTAATCTCTTGTGCGTTTGTGTGTGCATGTCCATGTTTGGAAATGGATAATAACTATGCATCTAGAAAATGGTTTGTTATCAGGTTAATTCCCTTTTGCCAGTTATAAATAAATAATTTTATCATAAATAAATGATCCCAAAATAAGATGCCAAGAAACATCAAGATGGATGTGGGGAGAATCAGCTCAGTGAACTGCAGATACCAACAATGCTTTAGACAAGTCACAGATATCAGAAAGTGGCACCAAAAATGGGTGAGCAATATACAGTAAAGAAAGGTTACCCACCGTGCCACACCTGGAATGCTATCTTAAAGAAAATACCAACCCAGCTAACAATTTTATGTAGTAACTACGTACTTACAACGTAGTGGTTTGGTAGACATTACGTAGTGTTTTTACATAGTTACTACGTAAAATTCTGGACTACCTGCAACGTTTTTACTGTCGTAAAGTTACGTAGAGAAATTACATACCCACCACTTTCCCACTACCCTATGGGGACCTTCCCACTATACTATGGATACTTTCCCACTCATATGGGCGCGTTCTCACCACCTTACATTTTAACATCCTTTCTACTCCCTTACAAAACCCGAATAATATTATGCAGAAAACATGGAAGAAGCAACAATATTTTGCATAGTCGGTGCATTTATTTCAACAACAAAAAAAAGCTGCATCAGCCTGATTAGGTTAGAAATGTGAAGCATTATATATATATATATATATATATATATATATATATATATATATATATATATATATATATATGTGTGTGTGTGTGTGTGTGTAGGTCATGTGTTGTAGTTTCACAGGATGAAACAGAAGATTAATACATGCATTTCCTGAATCAAATGTAATCATGAATATGCAAAGGAACTTAAAGGTATTATTCTGCACTTTTATGATGGCCACTGGTCAGATATTACATTACACTAAAATGGCATAAAAACCTACAGAGACTGACTGCAATATTTACACACATGCCAACCATTATTTTTGTTCTGGCTCTAAAAATATTTAATGGTGAACCAGTATTCAATAATAGAAATTCTAGCAGTGAAAGAGCTAACAGCTTTCTCTGGTTTCTGAATCAGATGAATGGTGGGTTGGTACAGTAGTTGTCTCCTTAGTTGTTGCAGCCACAGCAGCGCGAGCCTGCAAATATAATTATAATCAATGATAAATTGGGAAATCCCTGTTTACCATTATATGGTCAGATTAAGTGATGTATGTACACATAAAATATTTGCAAGAGGTAAGTACCTACAGATAATTCTGCACAATTTCATCTACATGCATCAGAACCTTTCTCTGATGATCTATAAAAACACATAAAAAGGAAATGGTTAGTGTCATGGGCCACATATTGAGCATTATGCATTTATGAATTAAAGACATAGATTGAAAAAATGGTTGGATTTTATGATAAAGTACCACACATAAGTAATATTATTAGTACTGGATGTCACTACACAGATATTCAGACTGACAGATCACAAATGTACGTCATTTATTCAAGTAGTGTTTCTATCTTTTCATAAAATGATCTCCACCGCGCGCGCATCATCCCCCACAAACAACATGGTGCTGTGCACGCTTTCCTGCAGTGGAGACTCACACACTAACATTCATTAAAATAAACCTTTAACGATAACATTTGCATATAATATATCATCAGACTTAATCACCTCACATTCACACAGTGACAACAACAGCAATGGTAAGATTCTTACTTTGAAAGAGTCTGCCGATTAAAGCTCTCCACTTATAACCAAACACCTTCCCTTCGCACCAATAAAAAACAACTGGGAGGCCGGAAGTCGCTCCAACGGGTTTTGAAAGACCGACATGATCTGGAGCCGCAAAGCATGATGGGATAGCGGTCAGCCAGCATATGCCCTTTTTATGCCAGGTTAACAGGGTGGAGGGGGTCAGGGAGAGGGGCGGGGATCGGATTGGATTGATAATTTCTATGAAAAGCGTCGGCAAGCAGCCCGAAGGCGCCCTGGGAAATGAAACTGTACATGTTCATTCAGTGAATTTGAGCATATTTTGAATAATTTTGCTTGCTTCAAGCTTTCTGTTGTGTTTACTCTTTTATATCCCATACCACCCCCCCCACCCCCCCGGTCACGGAAGGGGGGTTAAAACCCTCCCCCGGATCCGCCCCTGTGGGGGGGTCACAAACATAAACATTCTCAATCACACATCACAGGAATAGAAACAAGCTCAAATCACCGGTCACGGAAATAATTTGTTGGCAAGCACGGATCATGTGAAAGTCCTCCCCTTCAGTTAAAGTTTTGCGTGGACCGAACATAATTTTGGATAAAAAAAATACCACTAATAGTTATATTAGAGGGTTACAATGCAGATAAACTGTTAAGACAAACTGCAAAATCATGAATCTATGAACTTTTATTTCATTGAAATGGCCTTATTCAGTGCTATTTTAAAGTTAAAATATGATCAATTCATTAATAGACCAAGATCACATTGATAATGTTATTCATAGAGACATACAACAAAATGTATGAAAGCAAATTATTAATACATCAATCATCAAATAGAAAATACACACAACATGTAGACGACGTAGTAGGACATACGTCGCTGGATGGTCTCCAGATAACATGTCCGTTATGTATTACACTACGTTGTCATTACGTATTACCACTATGTTGTCGTTACGTATTACCACTACGTTGTCATTACGTATTACCACTATGTTGTCGTTAGGTATTACCACTATGTTGTCGTTATGCATTACCACTACGTTGTCGTTAGGTATTACCACTATGTTGTCGTTAGGTATTGCCACTACATTGCTGTTACATATTACCACTACGTTGTCATTACGTATTACCACTACATTGTCGTTACGTATTACCACTATGTTGTCGTTACGTATTGGCACGACGTTGTATTAGGACGTGCCTACTATGTAACGACAACGTATTTCCCTAACATTACCAAACCGCTCCCTAACCACTACGTCGTATATACATTGTGTGTTTACTGGGAACTAACATAAAGCATCACAATATACCTCTTTAATATCCAGTGTGTAATGATCGCATATGTTATATCAATACCCATGATAATAATGAAGGACAGCTGCTGATAGCATGCTGAAAGTGTCAAGGTAAACAATATTGGCAAAGCCTTAATATCTGAATCTGGTAATTTCATAATGTTATTTTGATATGCCATAATTTGATATTTGCCAAATGTAACTTTATGACTACACTGCAACCCTGCTACAACTTGCTCTTTTACGATGAATGTTCACATATAATGAACTATGTTTGTGTCCCTGCCTTTAATGATATTGAGTCAGTCATTAGCAGTGCCATTAGGACTAATTATTCACAGCACCTATTCCTGATAAGAGTACAAACACAGCACGCGCTTATAATGGCTCGTTAAACACACAGACTTGAAGTATATGTGTTGTACCTAGTGTCTCACATTACCAAGCCTTGTATCTGTGTATTGCCTTTCTCGTTTTCACCTTGTGTATTTGGACTCTGCCTTTCGTCTTTACTTTCGCCATTCTGTTTGTGTCTTGCTCTGCCATTGCCCGTTTTACGACCCTGCCTTTGTCTTACATTTTTGAACCATTTGCCTGCCTGTTTGTAAATAAACACTTCCTGCAATTACATCTGTCATTTGCCTGCCTACATGACATACTGAGCTATGCACTCCTCTTCTCACCAGAGACAAGCAATAAGTAATCAAGTCCGGAGTCAAGTTAACAATACGTGTTAATGCCATAAAACAAAGGCTTAACTAGCCTAGCTTAAGTGTTGATCACTAACAATGATCAAGAACAGTGATCAGAGGATTGATAAATGGACAGAATGACGACTGATACCACTAAACACATAGTTAAAGTGCACTGGCGGCATTTTTATATCCCCTGCCCAGCCACACGGCATGACATAAACGACATCAGTGATTTGCAACACATGAATAAACTGAATAATGAAGATTTTGAAAATGTAGTGGGTCAGTGGGTGGACATTGACAACAATACACCAGTAACCTCCATGATTTCCATAACAGATGAAGAAATCATTGCCTCTGTTCATGATCCTTTAACTCAGTCAGTGAACTATAGACCCTTTTCACGTGACGTCACGACAAACGCAGCCGCCATTTTGGACATGTACTACCAGTAGTTTACCACAGCCAGCATTGAGGAACGGCAGCAAAGAAAGTGTTTATTTTCAGCAAGACTTCCATCATGCCATTATATTGTTGTGCACCTGGATGTAGTAACCATCAACAAACAAGGCAAGGGTTATCATTTTATCGGATCCTGGTAGATGCTGACCGACGGAGAAGATGGATAGCGGCATACCAGCGCTTGTGTAGTGACCACTTTGTTGGAGGTAAGACGAATAAAATTAGCCAGAAAAGGCATTACATTGCTGTTAACATTCTGTGGCAGCGAGTGTGTAACCAAATAGGCTAAAATAACCCATTGTAACCTCTTTGTTCTTCTGTAGTAGCTATTAGCTAACGACATTAGCTAGCGTTGTGTTCCTTTGCTGTTGGTAGACTGTAGGACAGATCAGAGGCAGTGTCCTACAAACAGCGCTTAATTTGAGGGGGAGCAAGCCGGAGCGCGGTCTGGAACCTCGGGCGTTGGCTCCGGCAGCTATTTACACTGGATCCGGTGATCCGACACCTCTTTTGACTATGTCACAAAAAAAACAACAACAAATAATTAAATAAAAAAATGCAAGTTTATTTAGGGTCAATGTCTGATTTTGATATCTGTCTTGTTGGTGATTTCTCTCATGAAACGACATCCACAAAATATCTGCAGATGAACTTAATTTGCAGTGTTATTACAAAACATGCCCAGAAGCGCAGCGCAGCGCCGCGCCCCCTCCCCCCCTCTTTTTTCCGCACCGGAGCCGCTCATCCTCTGCGCTCCGGACCTCCCACTTTACAAATTAAGCACTGCGTGTTGAAAATAAGAGGAACATGTATTTGTCTCTTAAATCCAGGCCGTTCCCTGTAATCTGTAACAACGATTGGAGAAAGTAATGGCAAATAGTGAGTGCACAAACCATAGAAGGTAAACTGTACACAGCGCCAGGGCAGTGTGATGGTATGTCTACTTTTAGATTGTGTTAGCTTATCAATGAACACACTCGTCACTTGACGAGTTTCACGTCTTTACGACGGATACTTAAATGTGTGTTAGGTATTATTGTTGCAGTCTAAGCAGTCATTGTAGCAGCTAGATGAGCGAGAACCGAAAGGGTCTGTGCCATAAACTGTTATTTCTGTACGGCGTTGCTAATGTGTTGTTACTGTTGTTATTTCTCCCTCTGCTCGCCCTGTAAATGCCCTACGTCGCTGGATAGCGAAGGTGTTTTCTGCATCTCGCTCCTTTTTCTTGTATGTTCTCCGTTTGTCGCCTTCCTCGCATTCAAACCAATTCGAGCCGAAGTCCGCTACATGTCCAAAATGGTGGTCGCGTTTACGAAGGTCACGTGACTGTAAAGGGTCTATAATAGTGACTCAGATGAAGAAATTAATGGTAAGGAGAATGTGCCTAAAATTTCGCATATCACATGAGAGTTTGGTGTGACAAGTGGGTCCATTTGAGTATTAAGAACTTTTTGATATAAACTATTTGGACATCCCCCATGGAGTTTGTTCTAGCGGGGTTACAGTGTATTAAGATCAATCTATCGATTGATCAATCAATCAATATTTTGTCAAGTGTTCACAACCTAATCAACAAACTAATTATAAACCATCCATGAACCCTTCATAAGGGCTTATATTGTAAAATGGTACCATGTAATCCATGTAGAAAATTGCAGTAACTCATGCCAAATATACAGTCTGAAGCCTATCAATCTAGGTTCACATTAGTGAGTCTCCTTATATGTAAATTTTACATCCACTCAGGAGCTCTCGTTGGATGCAAATGTTTTTCTGTACTAATTGGATTTTTATTAGTATCACATATCTTGTGTAAATGTACCTGCAAATCATTTACAAACAAATCTGTTCATATCTAGTTTGATAAACAGGGCCAATTGTTTATAACTTGAATTGCACACAGTATGATACAAAGAACAAAATTTAAAGATAATTTTCCTGAAAAGTTACTTATATTTTCTGAGCTTACTCGAAAAACACGTTTGTATCAGAAACCTCTCCCAGATGCCCCCCAGCTATTCAATATATTTCATACTTTTCTACAACTAAAGCCTAGGTCACAACCGGCCATACGTGCTCCTACGGCCGGTCTACGTGTAAAAAACGCAAGAAACGCATGGAGGGCGCGCGTGTGACGTGCTGATTTTCGAGCCGTAGACTGGCTGCAGACTGGACGCAGAGGTTCTGCCATGTCAAACAAACTCTACGGGCACTTACGGTTTTTTCAGGTTGCAAGACAAACTTACGGCCAACGTGCGTCTTTCTCCACGAACAAAAAAAAAAAAAAAAAAACGCAGCAATTTGGGAAACGCCAAAAATCACACGACCAAAAAATCGTACGTCCGGTTATGACCTAGGCTTAACACATCTTATTCCACATAAAAATACCATGCTGTATGTGCTAGTAATGGACTTTAGTAAATTTTGGATGGTAATTACAAATAGCAAAGTTAGCTTACAGACCACATAGTTTTATATCAGCCAGGATTTTTTCAGTAAGCAAACTGGGTTTTGATATGTAAATTTTAAAGTGTTAAAAATAAATTTAAAGAAACTGGCAAATTTGATGGAAGACATAAAGGGACATAAGGAAATCCAGTCAAATGCTTGCTCAACTTCTTGGATAGAAATCTGTCTTCAATGTTAATTCTTTGAGAATCACAGTTATGTTTGACCACACTGTAAAACCCGATAAGGTCACTGAGCTCAAAAATTTTATTGAAACGGAATACGTAAAAATTTTTGAGGTAAGTAACTTAATTTTTTTAAGGTAAGATTTCTTAAAAATTACACTATAGTTACACTTAATTGTAATTTTTAAGAAATCTTACCTCAAAAAAATTAAGTTACTTACCTCAAAAATTTTTATGTAATCGGTTTCAATAAAATTTTTGAGCTCAGTGACCTTATCGGGTTTTACAGTGCACTATGTTTGGGCATCATGTTATCATCTGTGATAAATTATCTGCTTTAGATAGGATTACAATCCAAACACTGCAAACAAAGAAGGCAGGCATCTACTAGTTACACTAATGCTCTTGACTGCTTCCTTTGTAACATTCCATGATGGGTAGTCCCATACATTTGTACCATGCATTGTATACCGGTACCATTGTGTAGTATCACAATCTAGCAATCTATCTTTCAAAGACTATAAAATACAGAAGATAGTTGACTAATTCCTTTAAAGGCACACAGAGAAAACATTAGTATTGATTCAACCAGAACACTGCTGTCACCTGGCCCATTACTGACAAGTATTTTAATTTAAGCTGTTCCACAGATCTCAAGGCAAAATATTTGTCTGCATAGAGTGAGTGTTTAAGCTTTCTTAAAGTATTCCAGCATGCCCCGTTCTATGTACTGAAGTCTTTCACACTTTCACATGCCCATGTGCTCACAATGTGACTTATTATTTGTGAATCTCATTACATTCCCCCAGCATAGCAATGCAGCAGAGTTGTCTACTAATTGTTATTGTTCTGAGAAGAGCAAAGAATTCGATGGGCAAACTCCAACACCTGCCTTCTTCCACACAATGCACCCAGGCAAACAGACATCCTCTAAAGGAATGGGAGGTTGAGCCAATTCAAATTAAACAACAATTTCCTATCCAGTTGAGCTGTAAATATGAGTGCTTATTATCTCAGAATGTGAATAGCAAATTGCATATGTGGTTTTTTGTGAAACTCTCACCATTGGGTCTTAATTGTTCCTTACTGCTCGCTTGCTTTTCTTCTCCCTGCCTCCCCTTTTGCAGTCTGTGTGTTTCAACAGCTCTCTCCTGAATTTGCATGATAATAACTTGATTACTTCCTGCTTCGATTACTTTATGCTGGTTGGATATCCTCACACAACCTTCCTTTGTGTTGATGCCTGCACACAAAATGAAAAAGATGTCTTTTTGACGAGAGTACTCTGAATATTTGGCCAAAATACCTGCTCTTAACTTCATTTCTTTCATTTTTGAGCTTGCAGCTACTGAAGTGCTATCCCATGCACGCTGTAGGACCCAGCAGATGAGGAATCATATTAAATAGAGTACACTAGTGCTATTCCCTCTTGAATCTCTTTATATCATCAATTACTATTGTTAGCCTAATTGAATTTTTAATTAGTATTGCTCAACTTTCCTGCTACAAGTTAATGACAAAAAAGTGACGTTTTCTCTTTGAAACCCCTATTTTCTTTAAACATCTGCAATTGTTCAAATCAAAAGTCCAGACAGTTGCAGGATTATTCCTTTGATATATATTTGAACTGAAGTACTCCAGTTGAATTGCTGACATAACTCTGAATATGTGCTATCTGAAGCATGTGGTATGAATTTTATTTATTTATTTATTTATAATGGAAATGTTGGAGGTAGTGTAACAAGTGAGTAATTCAGAGTGAACATCTTATCCTTTTGGCTTAAAAAAACATTTATGAAGGTCAAGTTAACTTACCATTTGGCTAAAAGAATTAGTCTCATAATCAAAGTTGGAAACAAAATGAAAGAAAAAAAATGTTTTGATGTAGATTTCATTTTAATTATATCTGTAATACTCCAACTGAGCTATGTGTAAAATTGGATGAAAGATCACATTCTGAGACAAAATGTTTTGTATCCTATCATACAAAGAATAGACACATCCACTGTAACTATGATGATCAGTATTCTCAGTAGATTTTTCTATATTTCTGCTCTCAGCTGCACACAGATCTGGACAAAGGAGACAGTGAGGTGAAATACACTCTCTCAGGAGAGGGGGCCGGCACCATCTTCACCATTGATCAGACCACTGGAGACATCCATGCATTACGCAGCCTGGACAGGGAGGAAAAGCCTTATTACACACTTCGAGCGCAGGCTGTGGATATCAACACCAACCGGCCCCTGGAGCCCGAGTCTGAGTTCATCATCAAGGTTCAGGATATCAATGACAATGAGCCAAAGTTTCTGGAGGGCCCTTATACTGCTAGTGTCCCTGAGATGTCGCCTGTGGGTAAGGAATTTGTAATACTAGTTTGACATTGCAAATAAGTTTATTCAGAAAGCTTCAGAAGAACATATGATTATATCATATTCTTGGAGGGTTGCATACAAATTGCCATTCTGTTATATTCCAAGATAGGCAAGGAGGCTGTG
Source organism: Neoarius graeffei (assembly GCF_027579695.1). NCBI lineage: Eukaryota > Metazoa > Chordata > Actinopteri > Siluriformes > Ariidae > Neoarius > Neoarius graeffei. Next base: position 59,370,839 of record NC_083582.1, on the reverse strand, counting down.
ATAGAAAATGTAATTCTCTCATATTCTCTCATTTTCATTTTCAAGGTCTTTCAAAATTAACATACTCTGTAATAAAGGAGTCAATTCATTATAAAATACCACATATTTTATGTGGGGTAGAATAAACATATAAAATTAATCAAATTCATATTCCTGCTTGTGAAAAGTAGTCCTGTATCTCAAATCAGGAGAGACTATAGTGTAGTACTGTGTTTTTCCTGAATTAATATGTGAGCAAAATAACATACGAGTGTATTAGCTTAGAAAAAGCAGCAATGGCTTCAGCCAGCAGCAAGCAGGAGCAGGAAGATTCCCTCAAATCTGAAAGCTAAGTGTACAGGATGACTTTGGTTTCCCAGGAAGGTAAAAAGGTGTGAGTATTGGACCAAAATATTACACAGCAAATTCCTCGGTGTTGAATTAACACTTTCGGAGTTAATTTCTGTCCAATTGGACATATATAAACACAGTAGGGTGTTAAATCAACACTCTGGGTGTTAATTCAACACTGGGGATTTTGCTGTGTACAGTGTTATGAATGTACAAAGTAAGTGTAGTATACACTGGTGCAAAAACCACAAAGACGTCCACACATCTCTGCTGAAATCACCCTTTTTTTCAGTCTGAATTAGAACAAAACACACACACACACACCTATTTGCTGCATTTAAGCAACTCTTTCCAGCTGATTTAATTTGGGTTACAGAAATCATCACAGTAATTAGGAAGTTCATACTGCAAATATCAGACTATATGCTTGACCATGGAGAAGGGTTCAAAAAACATGTCTCAGGCTCTATACATCTACCTGATTATGACAGCAAAAATAGGTAACAACAGAATGAGAAATAAAAAACCTCTTCATAGACTCCTCCTTGAGAGTCACACAAATGAAAGCTTAGCTTGGCTAGAGCTTTTGTTGTGTATATCTGGATACATCTCCATTGGCCATGTCAGTGTTTTTCTCCATCCTGCTCTGATTAAATTACAGATTACAGTTTGATTTGTCTGTGCCAAACTCTCCGGTTGTCTGATAATTTTAGTCTCATCCACATAGACATGTCTGTGATTGTATACACAGATGTTGACACTTGATTGCTGCTTTTTGTCCTACTTTGTCTGGCCATGTACTCAAGAGTGGACTAAAATCCCAGATTTGCTTACCCAAGACAGAATCAATTTCTTTGTAGAACAGGCAGTGCTAACTGTCAGACCCCATTTTCTTATTGGGTTTCAAGCATTCACAGTACTTCCTCTTCATGTAGTCAATATGCTCTTTACACTTGATCCAGTGAAACATGGTGCAGATGGAGGGACATAATTTGTAAAATCTCGTCCAAACTGACTCCTGTATTTTGTGGTTATGAATTGTGTTTTCAAATTCTTGCTGGAACCTTGGTCTGCCCAGAATTGAAATAAAATCTACTACACCTCTACTCTTGTCACTACCTCTTCAAACCCTTGGCTGCCATATTGTGAATGGAGCATTATCATTTGACCATGTGACACAAACCTCTGGGTTCATAGAAAATACAGCCAACTATAAATCCACTCCTCCTGTGATAATTTGATTGCTGTCTGAATGTGAGTGTGTTATCACTGAGGAGACACAAAAAAATATTTATTAAAAATGCCTCCCTGATAAACTAATTGTGGCGTTTACATCGCCAAGTAACGCAAGGTGGACGACATTGTATTTCAAACGATGGTGTTTATTGATCACACTCAACATGACTGACTCGTACAGACTGCTAGGCTGACTAACTAACATGAGTGTCTCGCGCGCAGTGCATCAAGGAACTCAGGGCTGCGTCACACATGCGCAGTTGGCAATATTATGCACTTGAACTTTTACTGTACATGACATCTCCCCCCCCCTTTTCAAGTATAGTAGACATACACTATACAAACATTAACTGTTGGCATAACTTTAAACTAGATATTTTCTCTTGTATACTCACTTAAACTCAGCCATTACTTATTAAACAAAATTCTTCCATAAGTTTCTTCTGTTGTTTTTTTTTTTCTTTTTTTTTTTTTTACACAACAGTTTTTTTTTTCTTTTTTTTTCTTTTTTTTTTCCTGAGGGTGTGGGTAGACTACCACGGACCCTTGAGATGAGAAGGGATTTATTCTGCCCTTTTGTCCATCATCTCAACTAAGTAGCATACCTCGGGTTTGGCTTAACAGTCCGACCAAACCTGGTGACGACTGGAGTTGGGTGTTCAGGGGGACCAGGGGCGTCAGCAGGAGCACTGGCGGTGGTTAAGTCCTGCTCTGCTGGCTCATGCTGTCCATCTTGCACCGTTGGCTGAGGATCATCCATCTTTCGTGGTGATGACAGCTCCTGGTTGACCAGCCGGATGTGGCGCCGGTTCCGTCGCGGTGTGTCGCCTCGCTCCGTCTCCAGTGTAAAGGAACGCGGCGCAGCCTCCTGGCGCTGCACAGTCGCTGGTGTTGTCCAAGCCTTTTCTCCGTCGATCTTCACTCTGACTTTGTCACCGATGGAGAGTGGTGGTAGAGGCTTGGCGGAGTACCTGCGGTTGTAGTACTTCTCATAGGACTGTTTTGCTTTCGCGTCGTTTCTCTTTACAGTCTCTAGATTTGGCCACATTGGCCGCAGGCTCTCTTTGAGTACGGGAAGTGTTGTACGGATTTCTCGACCCATTAGCAACTTGGCGGGACTTTGCCTAGTTGGCTCTGTTGGTGTTGAGCGGTAGCTCAGGAGAGCAAGGTAAGGGTTGTCTTGCTTGAGAATCCACTTTGCCGTCTTCACAGCTCGTTCGGCCATGCCGTTGGATTGTGGGAAATGAGGGCTTGAAGTAACGTGCTGGAAGTCGTACTCAGCAGTAAAGTTTCTGAACTGTTCGGCTGAGAACTGAGGGCCGTTATCTGTCATGAGCTCCTCTGGAATACCGTAGCGTGTGAAGATGCTTTTCAGTTTCTGTATAACTGTTTCTGAGTTTGTCTTCGGTAGATCTAGGATCTCGAGCCATCTGGAGAAGTAGTCTATCACGATTAAGTAGTGACGACCTTTGAACTCGCACAGGTCAGCTGCAAGCTTTTGCCATGGTAGATCTGGCAATGGTGTAGAGATCAACGGTTCTCTGTTCTGGCTCGGTCTATGGATGTTGCAGTGCTTACATGACATCACAAGCTTCTTTACATCACAGGCAATACCTGGCCACCACACAGCACCATTGTACCGTTCCCGGCACTTGGTAAGGCCTTGGTGGCCCTCGTGAATCTTCTGCAGCATGTAGGTTCTCATACTGCTTGGAATCACGATCTGCTTACCACGTCGCAGCAATCCATTGGCCTCACTGAGTGAGCCACGATCTTTGAAGTAGGTGCTTGCTCTGACAGCTACACCCTTCATGTGTTCAGGCCAACCCTTATGGACATACTTGAGGACACTCTGGAGTTCGGCATCTGTTCTTGTTTGGTCTTTTATTTGCTCGATAACCGGCTTCCTCACTCTCAGGTCTTCCTCCACCGAGTCCACGTACGCTTTCACCTCTGCTTCTAGGTCACCCAGATCGGTATCTGCCATGGGTTGCCTAGACAAAGTGTCCGCGATGACTAGGTGTTTGCCTGGAACATATTCTGCGACTGGGTTGAACTTCATTAGCCTAATAAGCAGGCGCTGGCAACGAAGCGGTGCTGTATCAAGGTCTTTTGAGTTGATTAGAGTTACCAGTGGCTTGTGATCTGTAAGTAGTTTGTACCTCTCTAGGCCGCAGAGATACTGGTAGAAACGCTCAGAGGCCCACACTCCTGCAAGGCACTCTTTTTCGATCTGAGCGTATCTCTTCTCGGCATCACTCAGCGTACGCGAACAGAACGCAACAGGCTTCAGGACCCCATCATGGCTCTGCAGGAGGACTCCCCCGAGCCCATAACTGCTTGCGTCTGCACTGACGACGGTTGGCTTTGCCGGATCGAAGAACTCCAAGACTGGTGCTGATGAGATTAGCTGTTTCACTTCTGTGAACGCTCCGTCTTGCTGTGGACCCCAGCACCAATCTCGGTCAGTCTTCAGTAGCTCGTTGAGCGGCTGTAACACGGTGGATAGGTTTGGTAGGTAACGGCCTATGTAGTTCACCATACCAAGAAGCCGTCTTAGCTCACTCAAATTCTGAGGTGGTTCCATTGTTGTTATGGCTTTGACCCTCTCCTGGTTAGGGGCTATGCCGTCCTTGGTCACAACCTGTCCCAGGAAGTCCAGCTCTGGTTGGCTAAGCCTGCATTTGTCCTTGTTGAGTCGTAGACCTGCGGCAGTGATGGTCTCCATGACTCGCTTTAGCCTCTGATCGTGTATTTCCTGTGTTTCTCCAAACACCAATATGTCGTCCATGTACACGACTGTCCCCTCATGCCCATGCAGTAGGTCAGACATCTTTCGCTGAAAGATTTCGGGCGCCGATGTGATCCCGAACGGTAGCCGCTTAAAACAGTATCTGCCTAGGGGCGTGATGAAGGTGGTCAGACGTGCACTGTTCTCTTCTAGAGGAATTTGCCAGAATCCGCTCTCGGCATCTAAGCTGGAGAACACGGTACTGTTTGCTAGCTTGGGCATTATGTCATCCAAGGTAGGTAATATGAACTTCTCACGTTTCACATTTTCGTTAAGCTTTTTCAGGTCCACGCAAATTCTTATTTTGCCACTCTTTTTCATGACTGGAACCATTGGGGCGCACCATTCAGTCGGGTCGGTCACTTTCTCTATTATGCCCATTGACTCCATTCTCTTTAACTCCTCTTCGACCCTAGGGAGTAGTGGAATCGGTACTCGCCGTGGCGTAGCGATGCTGTATGGCTCTGCGCCTTCTTTCAGTGTGATTCTCACTGGTTCACCTTTCAGGATGCCTAGGCCGCTGAATGTGTTGATCTCGTCGATGCGCTTAATTAGGCCCAATCTGGTTGCCACTGTTCTGCTTAGGAGATTTTCTCCATTAGTTTTGACTACCACTACATGAAAGCAGCAATTTTTCAGTTGCCCACTGATGTTGGCTTTTAATTTCGCTAGAAACTGCCCCCTTGTGGCCACTGTGCCACCTGGGCTCTGCAGGGTGTTTGTCGCTTCGCTAAGTTGGGGCTTGCTTCATAGTGCTTCGTATGTGGCTTCAGACATAATTGAAGTGTCTGCACCGGAATCAATTTTAAATGAGACTGGCGTATCTGCTACAGTTAAAGTGGTTCGCCATGGTGGCTCATTCTCTGCAATTGGCGCATCTTTCTGTTTTAGCTCTACTGAGCCTAGGAACATTGTGTCCTCCTCATCAGCTTCGGTTATTTCTTGCACAGCCTTTGAATAACACACTGCTGCAAAGTGCCCAATTTTATTGCACTTCATGCATTTCTTTCCTTTTGCATGGCACTGCTCAGCCTCCATATGATTACGTCCACACCTTGTGCATGCTCCTTTTTTCGACTTTTTATTTACCTTCGTCATGTGTCCATATTTCTTTTGTTCAGTTTTCCTCACTGCCTTCACATTGTCCACGTGCTCTGCGCCGTGCCCTCTCTCTGTATTCTGAGACTTTATCAATTCACAGTGCCTCGCTGTTTCAATGGCAGTTTTCAGTGTTAAATCACTTTTCATTTGCAGTCTTTGTGACACTTGTTTATCACGAATTCCAATCACTATGCGATCTCGCATTTGCTCTTCCTTTAATGCTCCAAAATCACAGTTTTCGGCTAGCTCATACAGTTGCCTGACGAATGCTTCCACACTTTCGCCTGGCTGTTGAACTCTGGAGTGGAACTTAGCACGCTCATAGATAACATTTCGTTTCGGAATGAAGTGTTCGTCGAATTTAGCCATCACCACGTCGTATTTATCTGCATCTGCCGCATCAGTAAACGTGAAAGCCTTGCATATGTGCTCAGCCTCCGCTCCCATGGAATAAATCAATGCATTTACCTGCACATTTTCCTCTTCCCCCATAAGCAGTGAAGCTATGCGATACCTGCCGAATCTTAGCTTCCAGTCAGGCCATGCTTCGGGCTTTGAGAAATCAAACTGCTCCGGCGGAGTAAACTTCGCCATGGCGATGCACAATCCTAGCTCTTCTCTCTCACGTCCGACGTGTCGCTCTCGTCCAGTTTTCTTCTGACACCATGTGGCGTTTACATCGCCAAGTAACGCAAGGTGGACGACATTGTATTTCTAACGATGGTGTTTATTGATCACACTCAACATGACTGACTCGTACAGACTGCTAGGCTGACTAACTAACATGAGTGTCTCGCGCGCAGTGCATCAAGGAACTCAGGGCTGCGTCACACATGCGCAGTTGGCAATATTATGCACTTGAACTTTTACTGTACATGACACTAATAAGATCCAAATAGGGCTAATGGCACATTTTCAGGCAATGTTTATTTTTCCTGTATCAAAAATGTATCTTATCGAGACACTTTCATATCATATTAAATTAGAATTTTTTTTATCATACAAATTGGATCCAGTATGCCCCAAACCCTTTTTTTTTCAATTGTTTTGTCTGTTTGCCAGAATTCACCTCCATCGACATGCAGCAGGTTTTTGTAGGCCATTTCAATTTTTAACCTAGTCCCTATTCATGAAATATTTGTTCCTGACTCCTGAGTCTTAGTAAAATTATTTATCCAGCTGCTGTCTTTTGTAAAGTGCTCTTGAAAAGGCTCTGTTGTAGTTATGGTTTGCTTAAGCTTTTGAAAAGCTCAACTTTAGATTAAAGCGATGACCCACTTCTGTAGTTTTGTTACTTTTAATATGCATATAAAGGCATATGCTCCTTGGATTGGCAGATAGGTATGAGCATGACAGAGGACTGAGCAGTCTGTGATTAAATATATTTGTAAATCCTTACCAAGGATCACTGTTTTGTACAGTTAGGACATCTTTCCACTGCATACACTGGATTCTGTATGTGTATTTCTCATCATAGTTCAGACCTTGTCCTACAGGTACATACAGGAGCCAATATGACGTAGATTTGTCTCCTTAAATGTGATGTTTAATATGGATTAGTAGAATCCACACAATCCTTTGATTCAGACAGGATTTTCCACTAAAGCCCATAGTGGAAGCATACAATCTCAAGTGATTCAAAATTGCTATTTTACCATGTGCCTGTAATTACATATTCAACAGATACCAGACATAATGCAAACAACTATGTATGTAAAAATTAATAAAGCAGGCAGTATTTACTGATGTATTATCTTAAACCAATCCTTTCAAGCCTTTTAAACACATTGTCAAGTGTAACACAAAGGTTGTAAACCAACAGTGGTTGTTCTTTAGTCCTCTCTCTTTTATCTGAGCTGTGATTTAGTGTATGCAGTTTCTAGCAGCTAGCTTGTGAATCAGGCATTTATGGAGTGTAATTAAGTTTAGAGTCATTCTGCTTGACTGCCCTTGGTTAAAAGGAGTGACAGCGTGGTGCATTATTACTCTTAAAGGTGTTACTGGCATACAGCCATCTTTACTCTAACTTTAATTAAAGTTAGCAGGTAGCCTGTCATTTGAGAGAGTTATGGATATGAAAGTGTAAGGGAAAGAAAATAAGGAAACAAGAACGTACCATTAAGTACCCTCAGGATATCTGAATAGTGTTGCTGTAATATACTTTACATTTTGTGATCTCATTATTATATTATATGGTTCTCTCTGGGTTAAGAATGAATGGGAAAATCTTCCAATACTAAGGCTATAATTTATTGAACATACAGGAAACCAATTTGTAAAGGCATACTGTTCACAATTATTTATTAATGGATTTCTTTTTCTTTTTTCTTAACGAAAACAGGTTCTTCATGGCAGAACTTTGCTTTATATACTGCCAATGCCAACAAGAATAAAAGACAAACAGTAGTTTAAGTACATCCACATGACACTGCTGAAGCCTAATACCCAGTGTGCCCTGCATTGATCTGAGCCACATATCATGCATTCCCCCTTGAGAATGAGAGATCAATGTAATTCACTGGCAGATTACATTTCCTTTGATCTGAATGGCAACAAAAAATTAATAAACCCCTTTCAACAAAAAGACAAATTAAAGTACATTCTCGATACTTCTAAACCAGTATGAATGTGAGTTTATGTACGCTCCATTATTCTTTGCCTAACTGGACCACTCTGAATATAGCATTTTAAAGAAGCTTCTATAGCGGATGCATAGTTCTGACAATTTTAGAGATAAGTGAAGAAATTTCCTGAAGCAAATGGAAATGCTGATGCTTTTAGTAAGAACTTTGTTATACGAAGCAGCGAGGATTGATTATTATTATTATTATTATTATTATTATTATTATTATTATTATTAATGGTTATTTCTCCATGTGAACCAGTCACCAAATTTTCTTTGAGATAAATATTGGCCACATATCTGGGCAATGTTGAGGCCCACACATTGGGCTTTACACAAAATGCTTATATGCTGATTCTGGCCCTTCTGTGGCCCACATGGTTGACACACCAAAAGCCAGTGGAGCTTGAAAAAAGCAGACTTGGTGTATTAATCCTTAAATATGAGTTTTCATGATATTTAATGGGGGCAACATGGTGGTGTAGTGTCACCTCACAGCAAGAAGGTCCTGGGTTTCAATCCCAGCGGCCAACAAGGGCCTTTCTGTGTGGAGCTTGCATGTTCTCCCCGTGTCTGTGTGGGTTTCCTCCAGGTGCTCCGGTTTCCCCCACAGTCTAAAGACATGCAGGTTAGACTAATTGGTGGCTCAAAATTGACCATAGATGTGAATGTAAGTGCGAATTGTTGTTTGTCTCTATGTGTCAGCCCTGCGATGACCTGGTGACTTGTCCAGGGTGTACCCTGCCTCTCGTCCATAGGCAGCTGGGATAGGCTCCAGCTTGCCTGCGACCCTGCACAGGATAAGCGGCTACAGATAATGGATGGATGGATGATATTTAATGTGTTAAATAATGTAAGTTAAGAGAATTGTAACACCCACCCTGGAGAGTCTCACTCCAAACCATTAGAGGGCACCCCCAAAAAAGTTTTGACCTTTTTTCTTGTCATGCTCATTTCCTGTATTGCCCCTTTACAAAGCCCGTGGATATTTTCGCAACAATTAAGCCTTACATCATGTATGCTATTATTGCATGTCCTGAGATATGTTTATTTGGACTGAACTTTGTGTGTGCGCGTGTGCGCACACGCATGTCTGTTTGCTTCACCCTGTTCTGCTTCTTGTCTCGCACTTAGGTACTGCTTTTGCATCTGACTCCCCCCCAGATCTCTTGTTTACTCTATCGATGGTGTATTTTTGGACTTGTTTGCTACCTTTTCTGCCGGTTTCTGGTATTCACCCTGGACTGTTTTATAACTCTTTTGTTCAATAAATATTGCACATAGATTTTTTTTTACTCTGTGTCTGACCCCTGTATGTTACCAGAATCTTAATGTAAACCATTCCCCAATATAATTGGTTTCAGTGCTTGTGTCCATTTACAGATAAGTAAAGGACTGAGAAAAACTAATCAAGCCAAAAGTCTGTACAAAAATTTAATTATTTCACAAAATACTACAACCCCAAATTAGAAAAACTTAGAATGGTATGAAAAATGTAAATAAAAAAAGCAGTCATTTGGAAATACTTTGACTTGTATTTCACTGCAGAAAGTATGAACCCAAGATATTTGATGTTTTGTCTGGTCAACTTCATTTCATTTGTTAATATACATCTATTCCTGCATTTCAGGACTGCAATACATTCAAAAATGATTGGACTGGTAAATTTAGAGCTAGTAATGATGTTAAACAATTAAATAATGATGTGGTTTGAAACAGGTGATGTCAACAGGTCATTGTAATCATGATTTGGTACAAAAGCAGCATCCAGAAAAGCCCTAGTCTTTGAGGAGCATAGAAGGGCCAATGCACTCCAGTTTGCCAACAAATGTGTGAGAAAAGTATTGAAAGGTTTAAAAATAATGTTCTTCAAAGAAAAGTAGAAAGGGATTTGAATATTGCACCCTATATGGTGCATAAGCTCATTAAACAATTCAAGGAATCTGAAAGAATTTCAGTGCGCAAATGGCAAGGGCACAAGCCGAAGCTGAACACCCATGATCTCTAATCCCTCAGACAGCACTATATCAAGAACTGTCATTCATCTATTGCTGATATAGCCACATGAGCTCAGGTTTACTTTGGCAAACCTTTGTCAAGCACTACAATAATGAGTTACATTTACAAATGCCAGTTAAAACTTTTTTGTGTAAAAAGGAAGCCTTATATTAACTGTGTTCTGAAGCGCTGTCAAGTTCTCTGGGCTCAGAGAGATCTGGGATGGATTTGCACAGTGGAAATGTATATTGTGCTCAGACAAACCAGTATTCCAGGTCTTATTTTGTAAGAGATGGATGCTGTGTGCTCCAGACCAACAGAGGTGGAAAAACTGGATTGACAAAGTAAAAGTCCTGCTTAGGTTTTCCTTCTGCCTGTGCTCTCAACACAGGTGATTTCACCAATTAGCTCATCAACCTGGCTTAGGGGATGTGGTAATTAGGATCAGCTGGTTCATTGAATTGGTTGGAGCAAAAATGTGGCAGGGTTTTTACTTTCTGCACCTGGGTTTTTCCACCTCTGCAGACCAAAGATGAAAAGGATTGTACAGATTGTTACCAGCAACAAGTCCAAAAGCCAGGGTCTGTCATGGTATGGGGTTGGGTCAATGCCCTTGGCAAAAGTAACTTACACTTCTGTGGTGACAACATTAATGCAGAAAAGTACATTGAGATTTCAGACCAACATATCCTTGTTAGGACTGGGGCCTGTCTTGGCCTCTAGAGGCCGCTGTTATTTCTTTATCTTGTCATGTTTGTTTTGGCCTCTAGAGGCCGCCACTGTTTCTGTGTTTTGTGTTTGTTTTCATGTGCCTTTTACCCCACCTGCGCCCTGTACTATGAAGCGGGTTTTCTGGCTTACCAGGGTAACTTTGAGAGTAACTTGATCACGTGCAGCGTAACTTCCCGATTAACCCATACTACGAAAGTTGGCTATGTTCAAACCGAGGTATGCTGCGATGGCAATTTACGCTGCATCTCAAACCTGCTCGTCTCAGGTTATGTTCTTGGTTAACCCGAGGTTTCCGATTAACCACACCCTTTTTAAACACCACCTCTCCACCGACATTTCCTCTAGAAACAATGCCAGCGTACCTGGATGACCCGTGCAATATCGGAGCGCAGATTAGAGATGGGATTTATGGCTCTTTGATGGGATCAGCATCTTTGTGATCCGTTCTTTGAAAAGAGCCGTTCAAAAGACTGGCTCATTTGGCTCTTTTTAAATATTTATTCAGTTTTAAGAAGACAGCGTCTAAAGAAGCCAGATCCCTCTGCTTAGACAGTGACATCAATATTTCTGGACATACCTTTTATATAAAGCAACCTAGACTTACATTATTGTAACTCCTAAACGCTCATAAATAACCATTAAAAAACAATGAGGGCTTCAATGAATGTCCATGCAGAACGGCTTTTCTGTAAAAAAAAAAAAAAAAAGAACCCACTCAAGAACATAGTTATCAAGAACGCAAGAATATTTTATAGAAAAACACTTGTTTTACAAAAATATTTAAGTCTGAGATACAAAATAGATACAACTACAATAAATATAACACAAGAACTAATTATAACACAAGAACATTTTAATAGAAAAAAACTTTCTATATTAAAAATATTGAAATTGTAACAAAAATAGATACAACTATAAACAGTCAGATAAATAGATAAAGTTATAAGAAGAACACAAGATTATTTTAATAGGAAAAAACAAACTATTAATGCAAAAAATATATTATTATTAGAAAAATAGATACAACTAGACAAACAGATAAATAAATAAAATACACAAAAATAGAACAAACAAAATGACGATAGAATAAATTAAATGAACGTCCGTGCAAAGTAGTTTTCCCACAATATTATCATTAATATCACACAACAACATTATAAACTATATACAAAACAATTTGAACTATTAGGCAAACAGATAAAACTTGAATAAATAAAAGGCAAATGAATGCTTGCTTGCACGCGCACACACACCATTATGAATGATGTTTTTATATTTCATTTTCACCTGTTGCCAGGTGCGTTTGGCACTGCTGTTGCCTCTGAAATGTTCACAGGACATACACCAACTTAGTCAAAGGGACTGAACAGTCAGTCAGTCATCCTAATTCATGTGACTCTGTGCACATATCAGCTTAAGTAGGCTACTCCATGAATTTACCATACCAAATTTTATTCAGGATTTTTCGGACATTGAACAAGCTATATGACTGGGGCCACGTCGAAGGACCATTTTCTGTGACTTGTGATTGATCATGAAGCTTTCTCTCATCCTATACTTCTGTTCTGGAACATGTACTGTAGAAGGGAGAATGTACTTACGCATTTACCCGATCGGCAATTCGTTGCCAACATGCTTGCCACTCCTTATTGGCAGCCGCTGTGTTAGATTTTGCTCTTAATGTTGTTTTGAACTCCTCGTAGCTTTGCATTATGACAGCACATTCTTCCTCCATGAAGTATGGCAACCGTGCCATTGTGAACAGTGGTGGTTTGCGCTGATAACCTCCCCTTTAACGTGAACGCGCATTAACCCTGATTAGGTTAACACAGGTTCAACAAATCAACTTCATAACTGGCGTTGTAGTACCGTTTAACCCCAAACAAGATAACCAGGTTTTGTCAACCCCGGTTTAGCGGGGGAACCCTGGGTTACTTCTGGGTAGGTTGACCTCCGTTCGTAGTACAGGGCCCTGTTCTTCATTTTCTGCCCTGCCTAGTTTCCTAATTAACCTGTGTATATATACTTCCTCAGTTTAGCCCCTTGTCACGGAGTCTTTGTGCTGCTTATGGCGAGTAACCTCTGTCTCATGTACCTTGCTTATGTCCTTGTGTTTTTGGTATTTTGCTTTCTTTTTGGACTTTGTACCTTTTGGATCTTCTGAGCATTTGCATTTTTGCCTTTTCTGATTTTTGGACTTTGAACTTTTGGCTGTTTTTTATTTTCCCTTATATCTTCTGAGCGTTTGGATTTTACTTTTGTTATTTTTTGCTTTGGATTTTGGATCTTCTTAGCATTGTAAATAAACTGTTTTTGAACTCTACTTTCGCCTCACTCCTCTGCACTTGAGTCATCCCCCTGGTGGCCTAGTGGGGGTTTGCTGGATTACTACACCAGCGACCTGGGTTTGATTCCCAGCAAAACCCTAATAATCCTGCAATCAAGACAACATCTTTTCTGGAGATGTTTCAACAAGACAATGCAAAACCCCATTCTGCCCACATTCCAAAAAGCATAGCTGTGGAAGAAGAGGGTGCCTGTCCCCAAAAGAGAATGTGTGGTGAAATGAAAAAAACGATGACGCTGTACTGTTGCACACCTTAAGACCTGTTCACAGGAAGAATGGGACAAAGAAAGGGTTCATCATTTGGTGTCTTTAGTCCCTAAGCATGTACTATGTGTTGTGAGAAAGAATAGCAACTTTTTTTTAAATTCTTGTTTTTTATGTTGTAAGAATTGAGATTTGTTTGTTTGGGGAATAAATAAAATCAATACATAAATTCATGAGGAAAAGCATCAAATAATGTACTGTTGTATCGTTTTGAGTGCAGATCAAAGAGTATTTACAAATCATTGTTTTCAGTTTTAATTTCAATTTCAACATACAGTCCCAACTTTTTCTGATTTGGGGTTAGATGAGAAAATTGGCCAGTGCCACATAAACTGCTTGCAACACGTATTTACCCAACTGAAGATAATGGCAAGTCATGCTTCTCATTTTCCTCCTCTTCCTCCACCACCTCTGTGCCATTATCATCATAACCAACATTAGAAGTATCATCAAGCAGTTGCTCATCTGAAGTTTCATTTTCTCGTAATGTCCATGCCCTCATGGTGTTCAGTTTTTTTTTCTTTGCTTTGTTTTAGTCCTGAAATCAACAACAGTCAGCTGCCTCTTCAAGAATAAAATACTCATAAGCATCAGTAGTATAATGACAATGTCCTCCTATACAATGTCATGTTACACAGAATCAAATCATTTCTAATTGAATATTCTCTAATAACTCTCTAAGAACAATAACCTCTAAGAACATGGTACATTAAAAATCTGACTGATTTTGCACAGTAACATTACAACAATAAATGTTTCCTGTTTCATGAATGTAGGCATAACATTACTGATATTAAATAAACTATTATTCACCATGATGAGAATTATGTGAATCTTATAGAAATACCCTGATATTCAACAACCTTTGCTTAATACCAGCAAACTTCAGTCACTGCATGCAGTGTTCATTGGTAACTAGCTTAATTAACATGGACTAACCTGACAAGATTTCTGACTGAATTTTTTAGCTATTCAACATCATATATGCACAGCTACAATGTAAGTTCATCCTGATAACTGTGAACATTGTGTTTATCCTGATAAGGCTCACAGTGGATCTGGATCCTACTGGGTTTGAGACAAGAAAACATAATATCATCATTGGTTTGCCCAACCCAACTAAAATACACAACTATCTGACAATTAATGTTTGTGGAGGTGGAGATTTGGATAAAGGATCATAATAACCAGAAATGAAATCAGTACTTGGACAGTTGAGAAATAATGGTCATTGATTATTATCTCCTCAGTTAGGGTGAGGAATGGACTGCCATGTTTCCCCAACTTCACTCCAGGCAATGTTTTCCAAATGTAAGCCAAACTAAGTCCACAGGTAAATGCTTTCTGTAGTCTGCCATATTCATGTCACATGAGGCTCACATCTGTTTTTCATATTTGTGCCATATACCTTCATGTCAGAAGTGATCCTAAAGAAAAATTTGTGAGTATTTCAAAACAAACAAACAAAAAAAGACCAAATACACCAGATAAGTGTCACATGTGGCCCAAATGTTCTATCTGTGGAGAAACTTATTATTATTATTATTATTATTATTATTATTAATCTGCTTAATTAAGTAATAAATATTAAAGTAAATTAAAATCATATTAATGATTTAATATTTTAATTAAAAGATCAGGATATAAGACCAATTGATATATAATCTGTATAAAGGACTATGTGTCATAGAAGTAGTGTAGGAGGTGGATGCAAATGCAAAATTATTTTAATAATAGCTTCAACAGAGGAGCGGCATGGTGGTGTAGTGGTTAACGCTGTCGCCTCACAGCAAGAAGGTCCAGGTTTGAGCCCCGTGGCCGATGAGGGCCTTTCTGTGTGGAGTTTGCATATTCTCCCCCTATCCGGGTGCTCCGGTTTCCCCCAGAGTCCAAAGACATGCAGGTTAGGTTAACTGGTGACTTTAAATTGACCATAGGTGTGAATGGTTGTCTGTGTGTATGTGTCAGCCCTGTGATGACCTGGCAACTTGTCCAGGGTGTACCCCGCCTTTTGGCCGTAGTCAGCTGGGATAGGCTCCAGCTTGCCTGCGACCCCCCATAAGAAACATAAAGAATCTAAATATGAACCTGAACAAGATATCACATAAGAATTGTTCAAGAGCAAAGGGTAATCATGTGTAATGCAAGATTAAGAAAACATATCAAACTCAGACTTTTGCACAGAAACTAATCACTTCTCAAACTCAAGACAGGTTTGCATGATTAGGGGTGTGATAGTCTACAGCAGCAACGCTTGCTGACCGTGGTGCATTCTAGGTAACATCGAGTGAGCATGTAGGCCGGAAGCATAGTTTTAACGCACAATTTGGCACCACCTCTGATCCTGATCTGGCACAGTAGTTCAGCAGCATTGTCTAAAAGTGCAGTTCATGGGCTCACCTGACACCATGTAATTATGCTTCTACCGTATGTTCTATATGTTTATGATTAATAAATGAAGAGTCAGTATATTTTAAGGAAAAAAGAAAGAATGAAAATGAATGTTGCCAGAATAATCACAATGGTTTAGCAGTGGACAGCATGGTGGTGCAGTGCAATACTGCCGCCTCTCAGCTAGAAGGTTCTGGGTTTGTACCTTGCAGCCATTTGGGGCCTTCCTGTGTCAAGTTTGCATGTTCTCCCTGTGCCAGTGTGGGTTTTCTCCTCTTCCCACTGTCCAAAGACATGTCAATGAGGTCAATTGGCTACTCTAAATTGCCCATAGGTGTGAATGTGAGTGTGAATGGTTGTTCATCTCCGTGTTAGCCCTATGATAGATTGGCGACCTGCCTGGGGTCCTGCCTGGATTGACTCCAGCTTCCTCTGTGAATCTGACAGATAAGTGGTATAGATAATGGATGGATGAATGGGTTAGCAGTTATAAAGCATTGTTGTTTAATATGAATTATAGTCTCTGTTGAGACAGAGAGGAATAGTAAGATGGTAGGCCCAGTTCATGTATACGAGTATATCTGAGGACTAGAAAGATACTGAAGATTTTTTTTTTAATATATTACTGGGAAACAACAAGCAAATCTGATGTCTGCTTATAGACCCCTTCAGTGTTCCTTAAAAAAAAAAAGGATGCAGGCACAACCTGGTTGCAAAAAGATGTGAGTAACCTAGCAACCTGATGCTCCATTTTTATAATCTGATTGAATAATCAATCAAGAATTTTGTTTCGGAATCAGGTTTACTTAATTAAAATTCTATTGACTTATGGATTACCACTAAAAGTCAGGGAGTGCTTTTTAGCTAAACTAACACTTTTAAATGGTGTAACTCCAGAAGATGGTTTCCTTATGGTTTGGCATCCTTTCAGTATTTAAATGATCCTAAGTAGTGGTCTAGCCTGCAATGGCCAGATGTACACTATATGGCCACAATTATGTAGAGTTCTAGCCATCTTTTTTACTGTTATAAGGGCCTGCACCCTTATAGGAAGGTATTTTACGACTGCAGATTGTGGGATTTTTCCATACAGCCACAAAATTATTAGTGAGTTCTAGCAATGATGTCATACCAAAAGTGTTCAGTATGGTTGAGGTCAGGGCTCTGTGCAGACCACTCAAGTTCTTCCTCTCCAGCCTTGGCAATCCATGTCTTTATGGAGCTCATTTTGTGCACAGGGGCATTGTCTTACTGGAACAGACCCCTTATTTCCAGTGAAAGAAAATCTAAATGCTACAGCACACAAATGCATTCGAGATAACTGTGTGTTCTAAACTTTGCGGGGACAGTCTGGGAAAGATCCATATATGGTTGCAATGGTCAGGTGCCCACATACTTTTGGCCATATAGTGTATATGGCACTACCATAATGTTCTGCCATAAACTCATTTGTTAGATGATGAAAGTTTGCTTGTTAAACATGTCTATTATACCATAGGCATCTCCTCAGTAAGAGCTTGACCTAGCTATTGAGTGTTCACTAGTGAGTTTCTTGATGTAGATTTTCTTTCCTCATGCTGTTCAAACCTGGCAGATGGGAAATTTCGGTGGAGACATGATCAGGTTTTGACCAAACTGGCGGAAGGTTTGGAGCAGGCCAGGAGGAAGCAGAGAAAGCCATTTAAAGGACCACAGTACATCAAGTTTCTCAGGGCAGGAGAGACCAGCATGTCACAACCAATGGTGAGAGGGATCTTGGCCACAGCAAATGACTGGGAGATGCGGGTAGACCTACGAAGGCAGCTGAAGTTCCCGGAAGAGGTAGCGACCACAAGTTTTAAGCCAGATGTCGTTCTCTGGTCAAAAGCCACTAAGCAGGTCGCATTGGTGGAATTAACTGTGCCTTGGGAAGAGAGGATGGAAGAGGCACATGAGTTCAAGCGTCGGAAATATCAGGCCCTCATCCTTGAGTACCAGCAGAACAGGTGGAAAGCCTGGAATCTGCCGGTGGAAGTGGGTTGCCGCGGCTTCGCAGGGAAATGACTCTGGTGGACACTAGGACAACTAGGCATTGAGGGACTGGTTAGGAAACAGCTTATAAGCAGCATGACCAAACAGGCGGAGGTGGCATCCCGGTGGATTTGGCTGAACTGGGATAAGCGATGGGAGAATGGAACATCAAGAATATAGGGTAGGGTGTCAGGATGTATAGGGTAGGGTATAGGTCAGTAAGGGGCTACTGAGCTGAGTGGCAGAGGTGGGGGTAGCTCCAGGACGCTGGTTCTACGGCCAAGCCCCCTGGAGGCGTCATGGGACTAAATTGGCAAAACGCCGGTGAAGGGGGGTGCCCATTTGACAACCCACTGAAGCCTCTCAGCTCAGGTCCTGGTGCCTCTGGAGGGGGAGGGGGTAGTGAGAGAGAGAGGGAGCGATGACCAAGCTACTGGCTCAAAGGTGGGACAGGAGGAGGGCCTTTAAAGTTGAGCCAGGTGCGATGAACAATCATATTCTGCATATTCCTTCCTGGTAGACTCAGTGACAACTAGGAAAGACTAGTTGGTGACTGAGGAAGAACAGTGACAGCTAGGAAAGACTGCTGACGTTTGGGAAAGACCAAAACTGGGGTGCAGAGGCCTGGCAAGCTGAAGCACATCCTTCGGGAGGAGGAAACCCACCACTATGTCCTATGGAGAGACTTATTGTAAGATACCCCCAGGGCCGAGCGAGAGCGGGGGAGGATGATCGACCCACAGGACGGACCATCGATACGACACCAGGCAATGATCAATCAATAACGGAACAGATTGACCCATCCCGAGTCTGCAGATGTGGGAGGATATGCAAAAATCAAAGGGGATTAAAGATACATCAGGCAAAGATGAAGTGCCTGCAACTCACGAGTCCTGTGCAACGCTCAGGGCAACCTGGTGAGACGGAGGAGAAGCTGAGGCAGGAACCAAACCACAGTCCACAGAATCTCCAAGCGCAAGACAATGAGAAAGGCAGGACAAACATCACTGATGTAGAGGAGGAGGTGAGGCACCAGGCAGAGGGTGAGACCAACCAAGCCACAAGACCTATTCAGAACAACAGCATTAGTGAGGTCAGGAAAGAACAGGTCAAGTGGCCAGCTTCAAGGGAAAGCAAGGAATGGGTGACCTTTGACCAGGATGTCAA
The DNA here is from genome assembly GCF_027579695.1 of Neoarius graeffei. Taxonomy (NCBI): domain Eukaryota; kingdom Metazoa; phylum Chordata; class Actinopteri; order Siluriformes; family Ariidae; genus Neoarius; species Neoarius graeffei. The sequence continues at coordinate 59,351,849 of NC_083582.1, read as the reverse complement.
CAGAGTACTGGAAGCATTAAGCACAGGAAATGTGGACAGAAAGTTGAAGGCTATGTCCACTATCATTTGGAGTATGGGGATTGAGCGGTTCGGGAAGGTGGATGTGAGAACAGGGTCAAGCTCCCAGCCAAAGGAAAACCGGCGACTGAAAGAAATATCTACCTTAAGAGGCGACTTGCGGAGGCTAAAAAAAGCATTTAGGGAGGCCAGAGAGGAAGAGAAGCCAGGGCTCACAGAGATCTGAACTCATCTAAGGGAGCGCATAAAGACACTGCACAGAGCGGAGCTCCACCGTCGAGACAGGAGATGACGAATGCAGGAAAGCACAAACTTCACGAAAAACCCATTCAAGTATTTATCCAAACTGTTAGGGGATAAAAGATCAGGCCAGATGCAGGAAACAAAGGACGAAGTAGAGCACTATCTACATCAAGTCCATAGCGACCCCAGGAGAGAAGAGAACCTGAAAAAGATGCAGAAGATCATTAAACCACCCGAACCTACTATCCCCTTCAAGGCAGGTGAGCCAAGCTGGAAAGAAGTGAATGACTTCATCAAGAAAGCCAGAGGAAAATCAGCCCCTGGGCCTAACGGTATTCCTTATAAGGTGTACAAATGCTGCGAGAGGCTCAGGAGATGCCTCTGGAAGTTGTTGAAGATAGCATGGAGGAAGAACTTTCTGGCAGAAGAATGGGTGAGAGCAGATGGTTGCTTTATCCCGAAAGGAGAAAACTCTTCAAACATCAAGGAATTTCATACCATCTCGCTCCTCAATGTGGAAGGGAAAATCTTCTTTGGGATCCTAACAAAGAGACTGACAACCTTTATGCTGGATAATGGATATATGGATACATCAGTGCAGAAAGGAGGTGTCCCAGGGGAGCCTGGGTGCCTGGAGCACACCAGCATAGTCTCCAAGATCATAGAGGATGCAAAAAGGAGCTGGGGTGATCTTGCAGTACTGTGGCTTGACCTAGCAAATGCCTACGGCACAATCACCCACAAGCTAGTGGAAATAACTCTAAGGACTTATCATGTTCCAGAGCGATTCCAGAGTCTCCTGCAGGGATATTTTGAGAGGTTCCAGATGCTCTTCACCTGCAGGAACTTTACTACCAACTGGCAAAGGCTAGAGGTGGGGATTGTTACCGGCTGCACAATATCAGTGGTCCTGTTTTCTGCAGGAATGAATCTTCTTGTGAAATCAGCTGAGAAACTGCAGCGAGGTGCAATACTGTCAAGTGGCATCCAGCAGGTACCCATTAGGGCATTCATGGATGACCTGACAATTACAGCCAAGTCAGTACCAGTGGGAAGATGGATTTTGGAGGACCTGGTGGGACTCATGGATTGGGCAAGAATGGAGTTTAAACCAGCAAACTCCAGGAGCCTGGTGCTGAGGAAGGGGCAAGTCCAGGATTGTATCCACTTTAACATCAAGGATGTCACCATTCCAACAGTACGAGAGAAGCCTGTGAAGAGCTTAGGCAAGTGGTTCAGGGCAGACCTCAATGACAGAGAGAGCGTGAAAGAGATGCTCATTCAGGTAGACAAGTGGATGACTGCTCTGGACAAGAGTGGATTACTCGGAAAATACAAAGCCTGGGGGTACCAGTACGGGGTCCTCCCAAGAGTGCTCTGGCCACTACTTGTGTATGAGGTCCCTGTGTCCACAGTGGAAAGGCTGGAGAGGAGGATCAGCTCCTACCTGAGGAGATGGCTTGGGGTCCCAAGAAGCTTTTGCTCAATTGGACTCTACAGCACTGGGAGCAAGTTGCGGATGCCAGTTACTTCGGTGGTGGAGGAATTTAAGATGGCAAAAACACGCCAGGCAATGATGTTGTGAGACAGCAAGGACGAGAAAGTTCGCCAAGCAGGAATCAAAGTCAAAACAGGTCGTAAGTGGTCAGCAAATAAGGCACTGAGAGAGGCAGAAGACCGTCTGCAATAGGCCGACATCGTTGGCACGGTGGCCCAAGGGAGGTTGGGCCTGGGATGCATCACAAGGGCAAGCTGGGCGAAAGAGACCCCGAAGGAGTGCCGGGGTATGGTGCAGAAGGAAGTCCGCAGGGCAGAAGAGGAAAGCAGGCAGGCCAAGGCAGTGATGATGGGCAAACAGGGTTGCTGGACTAGGTGGGAGGGGGTGCAAGAAAGGACATTAACATGGCAGGACATGTGGAACATGGAGGGCTATAGAGTGAAATTCTTATTGTGCTCTGTGTACGATGTCCTGCCAACACTATCAAACCTTCACATATGGGGGTTAGTAGAAAGTCCATGCTGCACACTCTGTGGAAAACCAGCTAACCTCAAGCACGTCCTTTCCTCATGCCGTTCAAACCTGGCAGATGGGAAATTTCGGTGGAGACATGACCAGGTTTTGACCAAACTGGCGGAAGGTTTGGAGCAGGCCAGGAGGAAGCAGAGAAAGCCATTTAAAGGACCACAGTACATCAAGTTTCTCAGGGCAGGAGAGACCAGCATGTCACAACCAATGGTGAGAGGGATCTTGGCCACAGCAAATGACTGGGAGATGCGGGTAGACCTACGAAGGCAGCTGAAGTTCCCAGAAGAGGTAGCGACCACAAGTTTTAGGCCAGATGTCGTTCTCTGGTCAAAAGCCACTAAGCAGGTTGCATTGGTGGAATTAACCGTGCCTTGGGAAGAGAGGATGGAAGAGGCACATGAGTTCAAGAGTCGGAAATATCAGGCCCTCATCCTCGAGTGCCAGCAGAACAGGTGGAAAGCTTGGAATCTGCCGGTGGAAGTGGGTTGCCGCGGCTTCGCAGGGAAATGACTCTGGCAGACACTAGGACAACTAGGCATTGAGGGACTGGTTAGGAAACAGCTTATAAGCAGCATGACCAAACAGGCGGAGGTGGCATCCCGGTGGATTTGGCTGAACCGGGATAAGCGATGGGAGAATGGAACATCAAGAATATAGGGTAGGGTGTCAGGATGTATAGGGTAGGGTATAGGTCAGTAAGGGGCTACTGAGCTGAGTGGCAGAGGTGGGGGTAGCTCCAGGATGCTGGTTCTACGGCCGAGCCCCCTGGAGGCGTCATGGGACTAAATTGGCGAAACGCCGGTGAAGGGGGGTGCCCATTTGACAACCCACTGAAGCCTCTCAGCTCAGGTCCTGGTGCCTCTGGAGGGGGAGGGGGTAGTGAGAGAGAGAGGGAGCGATGACCAAGCTACTGGCTCAAAGGTGGGACAGGAGGAGGGCCTGTAAAGTTGAGTCAGGTGCGATGAACAATTGTATTCTGCATATATTAGGTGGGCTAAATAAGTTTGTTAAAGTAATCTAAATAAGACTGATGAGTTAACTAGCAAGCTAAACCTGTAGGTCAGCAAACCAGCTTCACTGATATGATAAATAGATACTTAGCAGATAGGAAATGGGTCTTGCAATGATGGAGCTCCTCTGATCCTCAAAACTGAGCTCCTCAAATTGTCTGTAACCACAACTGTCTTGTGTAGACTCTGGAAAGGGGACCAGTTTGATAGTATGTGGTCCAGATCGATGTGTTTGTAAACACACAATTCTGACACCCAACAGCACAATGCAGCGTTTTAGAAAACAAATTCTGGTTTTCTGTTAAAAAAAAAAAATTCAATAGCCTCCCACTATTTTCTGCAGCTGGGAGGCATGGCTGGCATCAGAGTGCTGTGTCCCACTCAGGGGTCTGTTTAGGAGGCTAGGTCTTACAGAAGTGAGCTATTGTTTTTTTTTTTTTTTTGGGGGGGGGGGCAGACTGGAAAGAAATCCTAACAATTAATTAGGCCAAGCTTCCTCCAAGCAGTTGTGTATACTTATAACTGTATCAAATTACACAATCAAAAACGCTGTTAAGCTCATAAACAGAGAAGCCTACAAAGCCCATTCTAACAGTTACTGAAATAAATACACAAACAAGCAAAAACAGTGCTCAATAGTGACTCTGGACTTAATGAAATGTATACACTTTGGAACAGGACATAACAACTGTATTCTAGTTTATTCATTTGTTCATTAATCTATTCTCCAGATGCTACTAAATGTATATGTTGCTGCATGTGAGATGCAACATTTTCATTATCATAATGAAGTTAGGAGGGCGGCACGGTGGTGTAGTGGTTAGAGCTGTCGCCTCACAGCAAGAAGGTCCGGGTTCGAGCCCCGTGGCCGGTGAGGGCCTTTCTGTGCGGAGTTTGCATGTTCTCCCTGTGTCCGCATGGGTTTCCTCCGGGTGCTCCGGTTTCCCCCACAGTCCAAAGACATGCAGGTTAGGTTAACTGGTGACTCTAAATTGACCGTAGGTGTGCGTGTGAATGGTTGTCTGTGTCTATGTGTCAGCCCTGTGATGACCTGGCGACTTGTCCAGGGTGTACCCTGCCTTTCGCCCGTAGTCAGCTGGGATAGGCTCCAGCTTGCCTGCGACCCTGTAGAAGGATAAAGCGGCTAGAGATAATGAGATGAGATAATGAAGTTAGGAATGTTTAATCTGCCATGCCTTCCCTGGTCTTTCATATTTATTGTATCTCGTCATATTTATTGTGCTTTTATATTATGGTGTGTGTTGATACATGGTCCAAGAGGAACACTGTTTCATTACTCTGCATCTTTATGTACATCTATGACATGGGAATAAAAAAAATAAAAATAAAAACTTTTTTTTTCCTCGTCAATCATACTAATTTGTACTGCCAGACTCAATCTGTTAATGTCGGGAGCAATACTTTTCAGCAATATATTTCCATTATGAACGCATATATATTAACATTAAGAACGCATAGTTGATATTGAATGTCACCACTGCTTCTCTTATTAATTCTCCACCACATCCTAAATATGATCATGGCCTTTCTCCAGCATCTCTACAGCATTGCTATTCTGTCAAACATGGCTGGCCTTTGTTTATTGGATTAAAGCCGAGCTCTCACTCAGCCAAACTTTTAATGCCATTGTTAACCACCTGCTAGCCACATGGTGCTGTATTAATAAAGGCATAAGCCTGTTTGCTCAAGCAGATTAGGTTGATGTATACAACCCCAAATCAGAAAAAAGTTGGGACAGTATGTTGAACTTGAAATTAAAACTGAAAAGTGATTTGGAAATAATCTTTGACCTGCATTGCACTCAAAACACAACACATTACAACAGCACAATATTAGATGTTTTACCTCACGCAGTATAATGCCTATTTCTTCTTCTTCTTCTTCTTCTTTGGCTTAGAGCAGGGGTCACCAAACTATGGCCCGCGGGCCAGATCCGGCCCGCCACCCCTCTTTGACCGGCCCCCCAGCCCCTCTGCCCCCCATCACTTGAACCGGCCCTATGAGGCAATCCCCAAAAGTGGTCATGGCCTATTTTTTTTAAATTGCTTTTTGGCAAATAATAACATGTCTGCATCTTATATTTTGTTGATTTTATCAATTAAAATTGATATTTAGTTATAAAATGAACTATTCATATTTTCCGAATTTTCGTCATATGCTCGCGATCAAGCAGTGACAGGCAGCGCATGCGCAGAGAACTGTCAGTGTTCAGGACAGCAAAATGGCTAGCAGTAAGCGAAAAGCTGACAGAGAGTGCAGAGTTTTTAAAGAACAGTGGACCACCGATTATTTTTTCATTCAGTGTAAGGACCGTGCAGTTTATCTTGTATGTAAAGAAAGTGTGCCGGTTTTCAAAGAATATAATCTGCGTCGTCACTATGAAACCCGCCACAAAGAGTATGCTAGTTTGTGAGGGCAAACAAGAGAAGACAGGATTCGGAGGATGAAATATGGACTGGCTGCACAACAGAATGTATTCCTTCACCAAACCCAGATCAACCAGGCTGCTGTCTGAGCTAGCTATAAGGTAGCTCACCTACTAGCTACCCATGGAAAGCCGTTTACTGATGGGGACTTTGTTAAAGTATGCATGCTTGCTGTGGCCGAGGAGGTGTGTCCCGACAAGAAGGATGCGCTCAATGCGGTGAGTCTCTCCGCACCTACTATGACCAGGCGAACCGAAGATTTGGGGGACAACGTGTATGACCAGCTGAATGAGAAAGCGTCAGAATTCGAATTTTTTGCTTTGGCCATGGATGAGAGCAATGACGTGCAGGACACAGCACAACTGCTGTGATCTATTGATCTATTGCTCATATTATTATAATTTCACTGTTTTTTAAAATGTATTTATTTTATAGGCCTATTTATTTGACCTTTATTAAGTGCTGCATACAATTATTATTTATATTATTAATAATATCAACAGACCTACCTACAATTTATAATTTTCCACTCACCTTTGCCAGTGTCAATCACCTCAAATAGGCAGATGTTTCTTACCTTGACAGCTTTGATATTATTTTTATTAGAAAATAAATAAATGGAATATCAGTGGTATTTCAAATTAAAACAAAGTGTGAAGACTTGATTACTACTTTTGCAAACCACTAGTAAAGATAAACAAATATGTGCCAGGAATCAAGTGTTGATATAGTAGTATGGATATAGTAGTGGGGATGGCCGTGCCAGGCTAGTAATCTCTACTACACAATGAGGCCTGCTGGTGGTCGTATTTGTCTGGGTCATACAATTCTATGTGATATAGCTGACCCGACCCCGGCCCCCATCACAGTCAGGAACGACAATGTGGCCCCCAGAGAAAAAAGTTTGGTGACCCCTGGCTTAGAGGGTACAGAAATGAAAGACAGGACAAGAAAAAAAGGATATAAAATATGAGGACAACAGAGATAATAGAAAAAAATACAAAAAAAGACAAAAAGCAAGAAAGATAAACCAAAACAGACAAAAGAAAAAACCCTGCAGTACTTATACAATGATCATATAATGCAAAAAGAAAGCAAAGCCCCATCATTCCCCAAGCGCCAGCATGGCAGGCAGGCAGGCACCGACGGGCACACACTGCTGCACCCAGCACCCCAGACAGACCAACACAGGGCAGCAGGCATGGGGGGAGAGCTAGGCACTGGTGCGCAGCATTGTCCTCGCCCTGTACTGTAACTGCCTCAGGCCATCTCTCAAGCAGCTCAATGTCAGTCCAGTCATGAACACCTTCAACTGCTAGATGGTATATAGGGCATAGTTAGTGCTCTGGGAATCAGCACCCTCTTCCATGTTTGTTTTCAAGCATAAAGATCTGAGTGACTTTGACAAGGGTCAAATTGCGATGGCAAATGACTGGGTCCGAGCATCTCCAAAATGGCACATCTTGTGGGATGTTCCTGGGATGCAGTGGCTAGTTCCTACCAAACGTGGTTCAAGGAAGGACAGCCGGTGAACCAGTGACAGGGTCATGGGTGTTGAAGGCTCGTTGATTTGCATGGGGCACGAAGGCCAGCCCATATGGCCCAATCCCACAGAAGAGCTACTGTAGCACAGACTGCTAAAAAAGTTAATGCCGACACCTTTCTGTCCAAATCCCTTTATATCTTTCTCTGAGGAACATTGTGTTTAAACATTTCAATACTTTTCTCACACATTTGTTGACAAACTGGAGATCCTTGGCCAGTCTTTGCTCGTCAAAGACAAGGCCTTCCCTGGATGCTGCTTTGGTACCAAATTGTGATTACAATGACCTGTTGACATTACCTGCTTCAAAACACATCATTATTTAATTTTTTTAAACTCATTAATAGCCTGAAAGTGCCATTGTCCCAACTTTTTGGAATGTGTTACAGGTCTAAAACACAGGAATGGATGTATATTAACAAATGAAATGAAATTGACCAGACAAAACATGGAATGTCTTGCATTCATTTCCCATACCATCCCAACTTCTCTCTCTCTCTCTCTCTCTCTCTCTCTGTCTCTCTCTCCATATATATATATATATATATATATATATATATATATATATATATATATATATATATAAATAAACATATGGGAAGTATATATGGAATTATGTCCTAAACAAAAAATGTTGAACAAAATAAAATATGTTTCATATTTCAGATTCTTCAAAGTAGCCACTTTTTTTACCTTGATGACACTTTGCATACTACTGACTTTTGCCTTGTCAAAAGATAATTCATGGGAATATATATATTATATACTTGTCCAGGGTGTACCCCGCCTCTCGCCCATAGTCAGCTGGGATAAGCTCCAGCTTGCCTGCGACCCTGTAGGACAGGATAAGCAGCTACAGATAATGGATGGATGGAAATAGATAGATAGATAGATAGATAGATAGATAGATAGATAGATAACCTGCTGCTGTAAAAAAAAACACACATGTCCATATCTCTCTCAGGTAACTGAAGTTCAACTTTCGTTATTCAAGAGGAGAGACTCATCACACTTTCTTTGCGAGTCAATAAGTAATCAAATTTAATATCATAAAGTTAACAGGACACTTATGCACATCCTGTGTCTTTTTCACAGGAACATACGTGACAAAAGTAACAGCAACAGATGCAGATGATCCCACCTATGGCAACAGTGCGAAAGTGGTGTACAGCATCCTGCATGGCCAGCCATACTTCTCTGTTGAGCCTGAAACAGGTAAACTCTGTATTCTTTACTAAATGGCTGTATATATATATATATATATATATATATATATATATATATATATATATATATATTGTGATGGTCTGCTGGCCTTGTCTGTGTTTGTCTTGCTTTGTGTGTGTGTATGTGTGTTCCTTGTAGGCGTGGCTGCAGACCATCCCGGAAATTGGCGACACCTGGGCCCGGTGTCGCCACGTCCTTAAAACCACTTTTTGCCCGTTTCCCGTGGGAGCTTCTTTTTTTTTCCTTTCTTTTGTTTTTTTTTGCATGCAACACGCACGAGCTCATTGTTCACGCATTCATGCACTCCACTTTGCTGATTTTGTTGATTTTTTTTGTATTTTGTTATTATAATAAATTAATTATTATTTGAACTTTACCCCTGTGTCTTCCTCTTTGTCATGGTTTGAGCCAAGCCGTGACAATATGCAATAATGAGTACACCCTCTTTGAAAAGTAACATTTCACACAATATGACAAGGAATACAAAGATATATTTCCAAAATGTTCCCAGACTAAGTTAAACACAGGTTCTGTTGAGCTTTTGAACTCAAAACAAAGGCTAATAATATAACTTAAATGATTTTTATTTCAGTTTTAGTGAAATTTGTGTGGTGCAGAAATGAGTACACCCCACTGAAGGGCTCTGAGTAAAGCAACTTTTTAGGCTACCAATGTGGACCTGAACAAACAATTAACCACAGGTGAGTCTAATTAGTCATTACACAGGTGTTAATTAGGCAGTTGGCTACAAAACGCTGTTACCTAAAGCAAACCACCCTTTCCCATTTTCCGCTGTCAGCAATGGCACCTCATGGCCAGGAAATGTCTCTGGATCTGAGAAAGCGGATTATTGCTTTACACAAGAGAGGTGAGGCCTAAGTAAAGCCTTACTTATCAGTAAGAACACGGTTGCAAAAGTGATCCAAAAATTCAAGACAGATGGAACTGCAGCCAAAGTACAGAGACGTACAGGCCGGCCAAGAAAATTAACACCCAGGCAGGAGCGGCTTGTAATGAGAAAAGTTGAGGAAAATCGGCATGCAAGTGCACAACAGGTATCTAAGGAAGTAGACACTGAAATTGGAGTGAATGTGTCACGTGACACAATATGCTGTACAGTGCAGCGGAATGGCATACATGGGTGTCGTCTCCGAAGGAAGCCTCTCCTAAAGCCCAGTCACAAAAAAGCCCGTCTAGAGTTCGCCAGGGCACATGCTGAAAAGGATGAAGGCTACTGGGACTCTATACTCTGGAGTGATGAGACCAAAATCAATCTTTTTGGAACTGATGGCTTCAAAACAGTCTGACGTCGCAAGGGTGAGGAGTACAAGGAAAAATGCATGGTGCCCACAGTGAAACATGGAGGGGGTAGTGTTCTTATGTGGGGTTGCATGAGTGCTGCGGGTGTTGGAGAACTGCATTTCATTGATGGCATCATGAATTCTCAAATGTACTGCTCTATACTGAAAGCTAAGATGCTTCCATCACTTCGGGCCGTTGGTCGTCGTGCCATTTTTCAACATGACAATGACCCAAAACACACATCTAAGGCCACTGCTGACTTTCTGAAGAGGAACAGGGTGAGAGTGATTCCATGGCCAATTATGTCACCTGATCTGAACCCTATAGAGCATCTTTGGGGAATACTGAAGAGGCAGGTTGAGCATCACTCTCCATCCAACATCCAGGCTCTGAAAGATGTCATCCTTGAAGAATGGAAAAAGATTGATGTAGCCAAATGTTGTCAACTTGTGCACTCCATGCCAAGGAGACTTGGGGCTGTCATTGCAAATAATGGAGGCCATACAAAGTACTAAATGTACTGGATGTAATTGAGTTTGTTGTGGGGTGTACTCACTTTTGCTCCACCCCACTTTCACGGAAACAGAAAAATATGTAATTTAAGGCATCTTTTCACCTTTCTGCTTGAATTATAATGTAAGAACATAGTGCAATAAACATCATCAAGGAACTGTTTGGGACATATTGTTTGTGTTCATTTTAATACTGTGAAAAATGTCGTTTTTCAGGGGGGGTGTACTCATTATTGCATTGCACTGTATACACACACACACACACACACACACACACACATCCAATAATAAATAGATAGTAGAAATATCCAAATAAAAATTAAATCCAATTTGCCTTTGCATTTCAAAAGGCAAAAGTAACAAAAAAAGTAAACTGTTGTTCAGTTTTGAAAATAAATCAGCTTGATCAATGAAAGTTATTCTCTCTCTGCAAGTAAAAAGCCAGACAACCTTGATGAGGGTATTTTATTTAATATTTTATTTATTTATTTTTAACAAATGTGTTTTATTATATAATAGTGTGCTGTAAAGCAAATGTTTGGAACTCTTTGTCTATTGAATTTTATTTAATGTTACTTGTATAGCTCTTTTAACAATAGTAAATGCTACAAAGCAGCTTCACAGAAATCCAGACATAGATTTTTATCACTGTAGTAAACCCCGGTGTGGGTGGAGCACAGAAGCACGGCAGGTGAGAGTTTGTGTTTACACACACGCACTTAATTCGGCTTTTCAGCTTTCTTTCTTTCTTTCTTTCTTTCTTTCTTTCTTTCTTTCTCACGCACTCACTCACACAAGTGTTGTGGTCGGGGAGAGCCTCTTCTCTCCTCTCCCCCTCCCTTTATACTCCATCCCTGCAACAAACAAAAACACACACACACACAAATTGACATCAGGTGTAATGACCTAGCCACTTACCTTCCCTGACCCCGCCCTCCATTCACAGACTGCTGCTTGGCCACGCCCCCGCTGCCACATACCCCCACCGGCCGACTCAGGCCGGGGAGCTGTCCGGCCTGAAGCTGACTCCCCCCCCCCCGACGGGACAGGAAGTCTGCCACCACCATCTGCGCCCCTGGACTGTGGATCACCTCGAACTTAAATGGCTGGAGCGCGAGATACCAATGGGTGATCCACGCATTGGCATCCTTCATGCAGTGGAGCCACTGGAGGGGCGCGTGGTCCGAACAGAGAGTGAAAGGGTGCCCCAGCAGGTAGTATCGGAGGGCGAGGACCGCCCACTTGATGGCGAGACACTCCTTTTCAATTGTGCTGTACTTGCTCTCGTGCATTGACAGCTTCCGGCTGATGCACAGCACCAGGCACTCCTCACCCTCCACTTCCTGGGACAAAATGGCCCCCAACCCCCTGTCCGATGCATCAGTCTGCAAAATAAAGGGGAGAGAGAAGTCAGGGGAGTGTAAAAGTGGCCCCTTACACAGTGCAGCTTTTACCTCCAAGAAGGCCTGTTGGCATTGCTCCATCCACTGGACCGGATCTGGAGCCCCCTTTTTAGTGAGGTTGGTTAGTGGGCTGGTGACATCCGAATAGTTAGGTATAAACCTACGATAATAGCCAGCCAGCCCCAAGAACCGCCTCACCTCCTTTTTGGTCTTGGGCCTCGGGCAGGCCGCAATTGCTGCAGTCTTGTTAATTTGGGGACGCACCTGCCCATGACCCAAGTGGAACCCCAGATACCGTACCTCCACCCGCCCAATCGCACACTTTTTCGGGTTAGCTGTGAGGCCTGCTCACCTCAGCGACTTTAGAACAGCCCTCAGGTGTTCCAAGTGCCGCAGCCAATCATGACTGTAGATTATTATGTCGTCTAGATAGGCAGCCGTGTAGGCAGCATGAGGGCGGAGGACCCTGCCCATAAGCCGCTGGAACGTAGCGGGCGCCCCAAATAACCCAAAGGGGAGCGTGACAAATTGGTATAAACCAAACGGTGTGGAAAAGGCCGTTTTCTCTCGGGATAGAGGAATCAAGGGGATCTGCCAATATCCCTTGGTTAGATCCAGTGTTGAATAAAAGCAAGCAGCGCCTAACCGATCAAGCAACTCATCAATGCGAGGCATTGGGTACGTGTCAAATTTAGGCACCGCGTTGACCTTTCTATAGTCCACACAGAACCGGACTGACCCGTCAGTCTTGGGAACCAGGACCACTGGGCTGCTCCAGTCATTTCGAGCATGGCCTTGAGTTCATCCCGAACCACTTTTTCTTGTGTTCGGGCAAGCGGTAAGGGCAGCTATGCACTACCACCCCCGGGGGCGTTTCAATGTGGTGTTCTATGAGGTGGGTACGACCCGGAAGGGGCGAGAACACATCGGAAAATTCCTTCTGCAACTTGGCTACCTCCGTGAGTTGGGTTGGTGAGAGGTGGTCTCCACAAGGGACCGGAGTGGTCCGCGATGCTATCTTTTTTACCTCCGGCCCCAGATACACCTTCTCTGGGACGACCGACGCCAATGCCACGGGGACCCCCTCATTCCAGTGTTTTAAAAGGTTGAGGTGGTATACTTGCAGTGCCCCGCCCCATCCATTCGCTTTACCTTATAGTCGACGTCCCCGACTCGCCGTGTGACCTCAAAGGGCCCTTGCCACTTGGCGACTAATTTAGAACTCGACGTGGGCAATAATATGAGTACTTTTTCTCCCGGCGTGAATTCTCTAAGGCACGTGCCCCTGTCGTACAGCCGGCTTTGACGTTCTTGTGCCTGCCGTAAATTCTCCTGTGTTAATTGTGTCAGGGTGTAGAGTTTTGCATGCAGGTCAAGAACGTACTGGATTTCATTTTTACTCAGTGAAGGTCCCTCCTCCCAATTTTCCCGCAGCACATCCAGAATGCCACGCGGCTTACACCCATATAATAATTTGAAGGGAGAAAACCCTGTGGAGGCTTGCAGGACCTCTCGTACTGCAAACAACAGGGGTTTGAGCCACTTATCCCAATTACACGCATCTTCACTAATGAATTTCCAGATTATGTTTTTGAGTGTCTGGTTGAATCGCTCTACTAATCCATCCGTTTGTGGGTGATATACACTGGTGCGGATGGACTTAATCCCAAGTAACCCATACAGTTCGCGCAGTGTGCGTGACATAAACGAGGTGCCTTGGTCTGTCAGTATTTCTTTCGGAATCCCGACCCGGGAGATAACGCGGAAGAGCGCTTCCGCAATACTGCATGCTGAGATATTGCGGAGAGGCACTGCCTCCAGATATCACGTTGCATAGTCCACCAGAACTAAAATAAAGCGATATCCCCGTGCTGACTGATCTAATGGCCCGACGAGATCCATCCCAATTTGCTCAAACAGGGTCTCGATTAGAGGAAGAGGGCGCAACGGTGCTTTTGGAGTGGCCGCGGGATTTACTAATTGGCATTCACGGCATGCCGCACACCACCGACGGACATCCCCACGAATCCCAGGCCAATAGAACCGGGCCGTTATTCGGGCTAGCGTTTTGTCTTGCCCCAAGTGTCCAGCCATGGGATTAAAGTGAACTGCATGGAATACGAGTTCCCTACGGCTCTTTGGGATTAACAACTGGGTTACTCGTTCCTTGGCTTGAGTGTCCTGCATCACTTGGTACAATCTATCTTTAATAATGGCAAAATAGGGGAAGGTTGGCGCTGCGCTTGGCTGAAGAGTTTGACCATCGATTACTCTCACTTGGTCAAACGCATGTCGCAGAGTCTCGTCTCGCGACTGCTCTAACAGGAAATCCCCAAGAGAATCCCCGAGAGAGGGAGGAGGAGCGGAGTGCTCCTCACTCTGATGCGGTGTTGATGCAGACGGCTCTGTGACAGCTTCTCCAGCCAATGCCACACCAGGATCTTCCCGTGACCTACTAGGGCAGGACCCACTGCATGTTAAATACTCCATTAATTCTTTAAATCCCAGCCAATCAGTACCCAAGATCAACGAGTGGGTAAGACGAGGATTAACCACCACCTTCATTTTATGCGTTTGGCCCCGGAATAGAATATGGACAGACACTAGAGTGTAATGGTGAACATCCCCGTGCACACACAACTCTTTCACTGCTTGTGCTCCCCCCAATGCCTCACCTTGCACCAGGCGTTGGTGAATTGAGGTCTGATTGCAACCGGAATCCACCAAAGCGTGATATGTATCCCTTTGAATACTCACCGGTACGTGATATGTTCCGGCCCGATCGGGGGTGGTTTCCGGCACGTCGGGGATCCGGATGACAGCCTCCACCTCCCTTGTGGGACTCTGATTCAGGGGACACTCCGATTCCCCGCCGCGCCAGCACACCGGCCCAGGCTTTCCCTCTGCACTGGTGTTATGGGTGTCACTCACCTGAGGGGGAGACAACACAGACACAGAAGAGGGAGATAGGAGGACAACACGGGTGTGACGGACCGGCTGGGGAGGAGCCAGCCGCCGCCTTCATGGCAGGGGAACGGGGTGGAGAGGGGGACAAGAGACAGGAGAGAGAGAGGGAGAGAGGGGGAAGAGAAGCGAGGGGAGGCACCTCGTCTGCCTGCCATCAGAGCCGCCTCCAGCTGGTCCTCCGCCAGCTCGATGGCTCATTCCAGCGACACCGGGTGGTGACACTGGACCCATTCCGCCGTTCCTTCCGGAAGTTGAGAGATAAACTGCTCCAGTGCCACCAGATCGATGATCTCCTCGGCATCGCGTTCTTCTGCCCTCAGCCACCGCCGGCAGGCATCCCGGAGTTGCTGGCCGAATGCAAACAGCCGGCCAACCTCCTCCAGTGTCAGCGTCTGGAAGCACTGACGGTGTTGCTCTGGGGAGTGGCCGAGCCGCTGCAGGATGGCTTTCCTCAGGTCTGCAAAGACCAGCCGGCTGTCAGCAGGGAGCTGCTGCACTGCGAGCTGCGCCTCACCAGTTAGGAGAGGGAGGAGGCGCGCTGCGCGCTGCTCCAGCGGCCACCCCCACGCCTTGGCTGTTTGCTCAAAGAGAGCGAGGAACACTTCTGGATCGTCCTGCAGTCCCATCTTCGTGAGGGTGGCGGCAGCGGCGGCCGGCGGCCCTGCTGACATGAGCCACTGCTGGAACGCCTGGCGATCTTCCTGCTGGGCCAGCATCAAGGCTTTGAAGCATTGCTGCTTGCTCCTTCCGGAGGGTGATCAGCTCTTGATGCTGGTTCTGCTGGGCGGTAGCGAGGGCAAGGATGAGCTCTTTGAACGGGGAGGACTCCATGGCGGACCTGGCACCATGGGGGGCGAAAGGGGGCGTCACCCCCTCATGGCTACAGCCACGCCCCCTCAACGGAGACTCAGATCACTTAATTGTTTTCTTATGAAAATATAATGTATTATAGAAGTATTAATAATTTGCATTTTCAAATACGAAATATTAAGTGGTTGCGCATTGCACAAAAATACATTTCACATAAATCACTACTAAAACTGGCACAGTAGAACAAATCTGATTGGTTGTTATGATTCTTATGTTGCACATTGTTACTCTTTCATTGCTGACGCACTTCAGAGTGTTTTGTCCCCTATACGCCTAAACTGGGATCGCAGATTAAGTGGTTAGCATTGACTCGGTGCGAGTCAGGAAGGCTATTACTGGTGCAGCCCCGGGGTCTGTTGATTTTTTTAAATTATGATTTTGGCTGCCGAGCCAAGTACCTTAGACTTGCATTGACATTTTGTTTTCATGCCGCGGAGCTATTTGTATGTATTTTAAATTTAAAGGACTTGCCTGTAGGTTTGTGTGTGTGTTGTTTTATGTTTGGCATCTTTCCGGTTGTAACGCGTGTCTGTGAGAAAATTGGAGGGGAGGGTTAACAGGTGGGCACGGGTGTTGATAAAGCGCAACTGCCCTGGTAATATGTCACATGATTTTCCCGTACTAAAGCAACCTTCGGGGCCGTGGTTTTGTGGTTGGTGCAGTTAATTGTTTGAAACACGCTGTCAGACCGCCATCACTACTACACACTATATGAAAAATATTTGCCCCCTTGCGATTTCTAATTGCCCCCTTAGTAAACTGTTCCTGGCGCCGGGCCTGCTCCATGGGGAGGTTCCCTTCTGTGCGTCCTGGGTTTCGGCACTACTGTAGTAAACACCGGTGTGGGTGGAGCACAGAAGCATGGCAGGCGAGAGTTTGTGTTTACACACATGCACTTTATTCGGCTTTTCAGCTTGCTTGCTTTCTTTCTTTGTTTCTCACGCACTCACTCACACAAGTGTTGTGGTCGGGGAGAGCCTCTTCTCTCCTCTCCCCCTCCCTTTATACTCCATCCCTGCAACACACACACACACAAATTGACATCAGGTGTAATGACCTAGCCACTTACCTTCCCTGACCCCGCCCTCCATTCACAGACTGCTGCTTGGCCACACCCCCACTGCCACAATCACTAAGAAGCAAACCAGGCAACATGAGGAAAACAAACCTTGGGTGGAACCAGAATGATAATGGAATCTATCTGGATTATACCGCAGAGTGCGATTATAAATTATTACAATATACAAATGTGGAAGAGTAAAGACAAACTGTGCATTGAAAGGATGTTCAGTATGAGCATATTGTGACTAAGAGTGGTAAGACGAGCTCAGGACAGTCTTTTTGATTACAACTGTTGCTTGTAAGATACAGTATGTGGAATTATCTACTGCAGCAAAGATGAATCGTGTGTGTGTGAGATATATACACACGTGGGTGACATACCGAAGACATTTAGATGTCCTTGAAAAATTCCATCAACGTTGCTTAAGGTCGATTCTCGGAATTCACTAGACATCATACAAATCTGACACAGCTGTGCTTGAAAAGGCTAATTTATTTAGCAAAGAAGCACATATTTATCATCGCAGGCTTCATTGGATGGACCATGTCGTATGTATGAAACAAAACAGAATTCTGAAGCAGATGCTCTATGGCAAGTTGCTGCAAGGCACTCGGCCACGACGCAAGCCTAGAAAGCGCTACAAAGATTGCATCAAAGAATCCCTAGTAGCATGCAAAATTGATGACAATGACTTGGAAACAGTCGTTTGTGACCGTGGAAAATGGAGACAAACAATCAGCAATGGTTGCAAGTCTTTCCATGAGAATGCAGTGAGGTGGGCACAAGTCAAATGAGCTGCAAGAAAAGGAGAATTTGTCGATCCGTCAGTCAACTAATTCATATGTGACCAGTGTGGCAGAATCTGTCTCTCTACAGCTGGCCTCCTTAGCCATCAGAGAAGCCACATCGGTAGAGCAGTACCAAATTATGATCAGTATATGCTGCAGGTTGATCTGACTTGTCACGTTTGCTAGAAGGTCTATAAAAACTGTTCCAGACTAACACGCCATATGAAAACGCATGTGCAGCTGCAACAACAGGCTACAGTTAATTCGGAACCTGTGCACACCGATTACATTTGCCAGTTTTGCAACACGCTTTGTAAATATCTGGCTGGCTTCAAAAACCATTGTCGTTCCCATAACGACTAATTTTAGAGTGATTGTCAGCGATGGTCATACTCATTTAACGAGTCAACAGCTATCATATATATATATATATATATATATATATATATATACACACACACACACACACACACACACACACACACACACTCACTCACTCACCGGCCACTTTAATAGGAACTTTTTCTTGATTCTAAGATTCCTGTTTTTGGCTGACTAACAGGAGTGGAGCCCAGTGTGTTCTTCTTCTGTTGCATGCTGAAATGCTTTTCTGCTCAACCATGGTTGTAAAGAGTTGCTATGAGCTACTATATCCTTCCTGGCAGCTCAAACCAATCTGGTCATTTCCCTCTGACCTCCCTTATCAACAAGGTGTTTCCACCTACAGAACTGTTGCTCACTCAATGTTTTTTTGTTTGTTTGTTTTTCACGTCATTCTGTGTAAACTCTAGAAACTGGTGTGTGTGAAAGCTCCAGGAAATCAGCAGTTTCTGAAATACCAGTCCATCTGGCACCAACACCCATGCCACAGTGAAAGTGACAGAGATCACACTTTTTCCCATTCTGATGTTTGAAGTGAACATTCACTAAAGCTCTTGATTTGTATCTGCATGATTTTATGGACTGTACTGCTGTGAAGGGATTGACTGATTAGATAACTGAATAAAACAGCAGGTGTATGGGTCTACCTAATAAAGTGGCTGGTGAGTGTGTGTATATATATATATATATATATATATATATATATATATATATATATATATATATATATATAAATAAAACAGCATATCTGAAGGCAACACGGGCATGAGGGCATCCTGAACATCAGTATCCTTCCAGGGGGACATAAGCATCCTAAGAGGGGTGGGCTGAGGCCTGGCAACATCAAAACATCCTGATTATCCATAATTGTCTATTCCAGTGAAACCTCAGATCTGCACCTTCACCTAAGAGAAAAGCAATTTAACCTACTTTCTCATTAAATAAATAGATTTTCAAACTGAAGAACCAAGACAGGTGCTGTGTCTGAGTCCTGAACACTAATTAAAAAAAGAAATACTGGGAGCCAAACGTGGATCACATAACTGGAGCTTGTTTATGCACGTATTTTAGCATCCAAATGTAGTCCAGCTTAAATTTAAAGTTAGAACATTTTTTTTCCTGCATCACATCATACTGTAACATATTCTTAGCTTAGCAATGTTTCTCAGATGAAAACAGCTCTTCTAGTAATATCACTTATGGAAGCTTCAGTCAAAAGATGAGTTAATGATTGTAGCACATTCTTTCACTTTTGCACTTGATGGAACTGAAAGAGTTTTAAATCAGGACATACATAATCAGAAAGATTACTTCTCACTGCTGGTAACGCTAGTAGAAGTATTGTCTTGGCAAAATCAAATAGGACAAATTTTATCAGGATCCAGGCTTTAATGTCCATTGCTCATCTCCCAACTTTATGAAGGTTGGGCATGTCATCTGGTTTCGCTTACACATACAGCTGTGCAAGCTAACATCATGTGTAGAAATAATTGTACCCAGACATAGCATTCTAAGACTTGCACAACAGAAGACTTGAGCCAGGAAAGAGCTATTCCCTAAACTGTAACAAAATGTTTTCATTTATCTCCAAGAATATTGTAATATATTGGATGAAAATCCGCATTGAGATCAGATAACACAAGCACATTTCTAACACCGACATACTCAGACATTTGACCTAAAAATAGTTATGCAAGACAAAATACAAGTCAACATAAACATGTTTGGTGTCTAAGACTTCTGCCCAGTACAATAACCTACTTATAAGAGGTTAAATAAAGGAAAATTTCCTGTCAGAATGAAGTCAATGCACAGGAGGCAATTTAATTACAACATATCGACCCCATTAAACAAATGGTGAAAGGCTGCTTGATTTCATTACGTGGTGGATGGTCTGAGCAATAGATTCACATCAGAGTCCAATTCTAAACTGTAAATCATTTTGAAAAGTGGGGAAGCTATAGATATCCTGTCAACACAATAGCCTTAAAGATCAATGTCCATGTGAGCAGATGCTACTTTTCACATAGCCCAACAACCCAGTGAATGCAAAGCAAGTTTGATTCCATAAAATGGATTTTCTTCTCATCTTCTGCTGAAATAACTCAAATTTTATTAAATAAGCTGCAAGCATGTGATATAATAAAACATGCATATACCATATATATATTTTTTTTAATTCAAAGTGTGAGTAATTGGTTCATTTTGAATTCAATAAAATATGACTGCCTACTGTTCAAAAGCTGTTAAGTGTAGTTTAAATCAAAATATGTCCTGCATTATTTGGATAAGCAGCTATAAATAATTAAGCACATGCTCGCGCATTGCTGCTCTGATGTCACTAAAATCCCTTGGTTTGGATTCATTTAGGCATCAGTACCACTGGCACTACACAGTGTACTGATTCAATTTCCTGGGATCAAATTTCCTGTCAGGCCCAGGGGGTTCATACTGTAACAGGAAGGACAAATCAACATTCTTCATGTCATGCTATAAAATTGATAACTCCTGTACAGACCTACATCACACACAGCAAGAAATATAAATAGAATAAGAACAGACAAATAGGAGAGAAAATGAGAATGGGAGGAAAGTGGGATCAATCATTCAGCACTTCACAGAACTGCGCGTTTTTCCAAATGTGATAAGAGAGTCAAAAACGAATGCCTTCCATGGTCCTCTCTTGCAGACAAACCCAAGAGATAAAATGTGACAGCCTTTTCTATATTACCTGAAACCAGTGCATGAAACACCTCCAAGACCCTTTTAACCACCCACCTCCATGTCTAATCTGACCAACGGTGTGCTTGCTTGATCTGTAGAAGCTTCCTCTGATATTAGACAAGCTTTTTGTACAGAAAATATAAAAGCAGCAAACTTTGTTCAGATACAGAGAATGAACTCCTCACCAAATGGACTCCATTTTTTTCATAAAACCAAAACTCAAAACATCAGCCTTCTGGTCTGTAGAAGTATTTCATGAGCATTTATCAAGTATCAGTGCTGTTGAATAAATTTTAACACCAAATCCAGTGTCCAAAAGCAACTTGGAATATTGATGAAACAATAATAATTTTGAACAATTATTTTGGATGCATTTGGGTGACTTTTTTTTCTATAGATATCCTTTTGTTTGTGTACATTCAATGTTCTGCCCCTTGGCTGCGACTCTTATTGAGGTTAAAAAAAAAAAATCCACCCTTTAAGGGGGTGCCCGTGTTCAGCACTGAATTTACTTGCCATATCATGCACCAGTAGTATTTAATGGCTCACATGAAATTCAACACTCAGGGATTTTAGAAATACGGTTTTTCACAAGTATATCTGTTTTACCTAGTCATATATATATATATATATATATATATATATATATATATATATATATATATACACACAGTTGTGCTCATAAGTTTACATACCCTGGCAGAATCTATGATTTTTTGACCATTTTTCAGAGAATATGAATGATAACACAAAAACATCTTTTCCACTCATGCTTAGTGGTTGGGTGAAACCATTTATTGTCAAACGACTGTGTTTTCTCTTTTTAAATCATAATGACAACAGAAACTACCCAAATGACCCTGATCAAAAGTTCACATACCCTGGTGATTTTGGCCTGATAACATGCGCAGAAGTTGACACAAATGGGTTTGAATGGCTACTAAAGGTAACATCTTCACCTGTGATCTGTTTGCTTGTAATCAGTGTGTGTGCATAAAAGCTGAGTTTCTGGGATCCAGACAGACTCTTGCATCTTTCATCCAGCCACTGACGTTTCTGGATTCTGAGTCATGGGGAAAGTAAAAGAATTGTCTACAGAGCTACGGGAAAAGGTAGTTGAACTGTATAAAACAGGAAAGGGATACAAAAAGATATCCACAGAATTGATAATGCCAGTCAGCAGTGTTCAAACTGTGATTAACAAATGGAAAATCAGGGGCTCTGTTAAAACCAAACCATGGTCAGGCAGGCCAACAAAAATTTACGCCAAACAGCACAGAGACAAGCCTCAAAACTTCTGGAACAAGGTAATTTGGAGTGATGAGACCAAAATTGAACTTTTTGGCCACAACCATAAACGTTACATTTGGAGAGGTGTCAACAAGGCCTATGATGAAAGGAACACCATTCCTACTGTAAAGCACGGAGGTGGATCGCTGATGCTTTGGGGATGTGTGAGCTACAAAGGCGCAGGAAACTTGGTCAAAGTTGAAGGAAAGATGAATGCAGCACGTTATCAGCAAATACTGGAGGCAAATTTGCACTCATCAGCCCGGAAGCTGCGCATGGGACGTACTTGGACGTTCCAGCATGACAACGAGCCAAAACACAAGGCCAAGTTGACCTGTCATTGGCTACAACAGAACAAAGTGAAGGTTCTGGAGTGGCCATCTCAGTCTCCTGACCTCAATATCATTGAGCCACTCTGGGGAGATCTCAAGCGTGCAGTTCATGCAAGACAGCCCAGGAATTTACAGGAACTGGAGGCTTTTTGCCAAGAAGAATGGTCAGCTTTACCATCTGAGAAAATAAAGAGCCTCATCCACAACAACCACAAAAGACTTCAGGCTGTCATTGATGTTAGAGGGGGCAATACACGGTATTAAGAACTGGGGTATGTAAACTTTTGATCAGGGTCATTTGGATGTTTTTTGTTGTCATTATGATTTAAAAATAGAAAACACAGTTGTTTATCAATAAATGCCTTCACCCAACCACTAACCATGAGTGGGAAAAAAGTTTTTGTGTTATCATTCATATTCTCTGAAAAAAGGCCAAGAAAGCAAAAATGTTGCCAGGGTATGTAAACTTATGAGCACAACTGTATATATATGGTTGCTTTTCCACAAAAACATGTATATATCTTCAAAGTAAATGGTGATGTTGATCCCATTCTTCCTCTTTGAGATGCTCCACATGCTTGTGCATAAACATCCAAAATTTGAATGAGTTCATTTCAACCACTAAACGTCTATGTAAGGCTATCCAAACACAAGTAAAAATGTCTTCAAATGGCACTGAATGTCTCCAAATTGCATCCAATCACACCAAACGGCACCACAACTCTACCACTGGCATAATACCACTAGAAATGGCAATTCCAAAGCCTTAAAAAATAGCCAACAACTTCTATATATAATAAACATTGCGAAAAAAAAGGCACAAATGAACATGTCCAAATGACACAAATTACCAACAAATGTGACAGAAAATCTCCAAATGGCACCAACCCTCTCCCATAGGTGGGTTGCATCCGACGTCACATCTGCCTCATTAGATATACAAGACATGAAGTGGTGGTCAGCTAAGATCACTGTTCACAAAGCATTACTATCGCTGGGGTGCCTTCCTGGTCATTAAAATGCCCTATGCTTGCGTTGTTTTGGACTGTTTGAATCAAGCAAACTATGAAACTGATAAAAGTTTCTTCCGGGTTCTCCATGAAGTGATGATAAAGGGTGAAAGAGCAAAGGATTTTACCAAAAGATGATGAGAAAGGTGGATTTTGAACCTTTTGCTGCAATGGAAGGGAGCCGAGTCAAAGAACACTCAAGTTTGCAGCGATCACTTCAGGAAAGGTTTTCAAATTCCTCTGATTTATTTCGTTTGGATTTACAGCTCATTTTTCTCACCATTTACCGTACCATTATTTTGTGATGTTTTGAAGTTCATGAGACGCTTAAGTCCTCAGATGTATTTTTGTTTACTGCTTGATCATGGTTGGCATATTGTAACTAATGCATATGTTTTCACTTTATTTATCAGGATGTCCTAGCAATCTTTACATGGATGATGATGTAGACTGGGCTCCTACACTGAACTAGATACATAAGATAATCAAGATAACCCATGTAAACACAAAAGCAAAGCTCACAAGTTAACAGCACAAAACTGCTTTCCCAGCCATGCAGTTACAGTGAGCCCAAAAATGCCTACTTACCCGGGCAAAAACAATACAGGATTTACCTTGTAGTGTCTTGATCTCCAAATCTTTAACTCAGCCACATATAAAAAGTTGTACACCTCCATGCTCTTCCAGGTTTTCATCTGTTTGTCTGTGTAGAACAATGTCTCCAGCACCAGGTAGTTTGAGATGTCAGAGATCTCAACGGATGGATAATTTTCCAACTCATAGGAAAAATCCTTCTTTGATAATGTGTAAGACTCTATCCCATTGCAAAGAGCAACTTTCTGAAGGTATCTTGACTGTGCATTGGCCTCTAAACTACAAAAATAGAGACAGTTTCACTAGGTCCATGCATAATAGCAGCCAGATTGGTTTGCCTGACCACCACTTCAATCATCACACACTTGTGAAATTTCCTCTCTGCATTTAACCCATCTGAAGCAGTGAACACACACATGCCCAGAGCAGTGGGCAGCCATGCTAAAAGTGCCCAGGGAGCAGTCAGGAGTTAGGTGCCTTGCTCAAGGGCACTTCAGCCCAAGGCTGCCCCACATTAATCTAACTGCATGTCTTTGGACTGTGGGGGAAACCGGAGCACCTGGAGAAAACCCACACAGACAGAACATGCAAACTCCACACAAAAAGGCCCTTGCCAGCCACTGGGTTCGAACCCAGAACTTTCTTGCTGTGAGGCGACCATGCTAACCACTACACCACTGTGCTGCCCATTCACCAAAAGTAAACTTGCAAACAAAAGTCACATGACTGAATACAGTCTTTTGGCATAATGCCTCTAGAAGTGGCACAAAGCCTCTATAAATGCACAAGGCCTCAAAAATAACAGACAACTTCTAAAAAAAAAACAGGCATTGCTAAAAAACTGGCATAAAAGAACATGTCCAAATGGTGCAAACCACCAAGAAATGTCACAGAAAATCTCTCCAAATGGCATCAAACCTCCTCCGTTTGCATAAGACCTCTAAAAATGGCAGAAAGCCTAAAAAAAAGCATACAGAAATAGCAAAAAATGACACAAAAAATATGTCCAAATGGCCCAAATTAAATTTTAAAAAAAATGGCAAAAGCATGAAACTCTCCTTTACAAAATGTGCAATTTCACAAAGAAAAACACAGAAACTTCATCTCATTTAGGCTTAATTGAAATCAGTACCAGACCCTGGTTAGCACTGTCTCATTTAATATATGCATGCAAATTATGTTGTTTCCACCTCCTAAGACATAGATATGGGGTTGGATTTTAGGAGGAAAAAAAAACTATTCTCAACAAGTGTGAAACTGCAAAATACAGTATAAACTTATGCAAAACATGAGCAAAAGTGCAAAAATCACTGAGCTTGGCTGTCCTTGACATCATTAGCACTCAGTGAAACAAAGACAGTCCACTCTAATATACAGGAGCACATTGCAATACCTGTATTTGCAAATAGTCTTGCCATACTTTTTCCTTTAAAGGCAGAGTTCACAGTGTTTTCTCCCAGCTGAGGCTTTGTCTCTATTGGCAAAAAGTTAAGGTGTCGACAATTGTCACTGGATTAATGGCTTGTCACTGATTCTCAGCTGCAGCCTCCAGTGTTGCCGATATTCTGAACATCTGGCTTCATCACTCCTGAAATCCAGTTTGTCCACACAAGTTGTTAATAATAATAATAATAATAATAATAATAATAATAATAATAATAATAATAATAATAATTTGTGTGCACAACATTAAAAAAAAATCACCATTCAGGAAGTAAAAATTAATTTGCACACTACCTACAAAAAGGCATTTTCACAGTACCTGCAAAAACTGAAAATAGAAAGCAACATAGCTTACATATATTTCAAGGACCCAGTCCAGTCCTTGCTCTTCATCTAAATCCATACTTTCTTCCTCCAAAAAACCTCAAATTCACTCCTAAATATCTCTTTTTAAACCTCTGACAAATTCAGGCTTTTTCGGGAACATGACTTCAATATAAGATGATAACTTGTGTGCAGACTGCAATGAAATAAAACATTGCAGTCAGGGACTACATAATATGTGTCAAAGCTTGGTGTATCAACTTTTTTTAAATTAATTAATTAATTAATTAATTAATTAATTAAATTACTTATTTTTGCCAAAAATGTTTATCAACCTGGCATGCGAACATCCATCAAGCTTGTTTGCACAAACATTGTCTGATGCTTCAAGCTAATTCAGCTGTACTCACTCAGTGACAGCTCCACTCACTCACATGCATAAAAGTTGGGCATGAAAGAGATTGCGCATTGGTATAATGTTGTTCATGAATGGTCAATCTTGGCAAGTGCATTCTTGTTTGAAAGCTAAAATGTTTTCCAGTTGGTTTATGTGGGTGTCAATCGAGTAGGATTGGTAGGATCAATACTGATGCTGGTATAAATGGTTTATATATTCTCTATGTTTGCCATATTTCTTGATCCCATGCCTAAACATCATTCCCTTATCCACCTCCTGCTTCCTTCACTCTAATCTTCTCATCTCAAATCTTTCTTCACTCTGATCTCCAAACTGATGCTGATTTTCTCCCTTTCTTGTTTTATTTATTTATTTTTGTAAAGGCGTTATTAGAACTGCTTTACCTAAAATGGATCGTGAGGTAAAGGAGCTGTATCAAGTTCTGATCCAGGCCAAAGATATGGGGGGGCAGTTGGGAGGTCTGGCAGGAACCGCAACCATCAACATCACCCTTAGTGACGTCAATGACAACCCACCCAGATTCTCCAAAAGTAAGGCATTTCATTATTATATCTTTCTGAAGCTATTCTCTGAAGCTATTATATCCGAACTGAAGCAATTCTCACAATGGGCAGAGATGTACAGGTATAATGTACTATAATAAGCAGATATTTGCAAAATCTATAAAGTGCTTACCGTATATTAAGCAAAGTAAAATTGAAACAGAAAATATGATTCATCTGCATTGTGCTCTAACATGTAAATGATAATTTACAATAAGTTTGTGGGGCGATTGTGGCTCAGTGGTTAAGGCTCTAGGTTACTGAACAGACAGTCAGGGGTTCAAGCTCTAATACCACCAAACTGGCATTTTTGGGTCCTTGAGCAAAGCCCTTAATCCTGTCTGGTCCAGGGGCACTGTATCATAGCTGACCCTACACTCTGACCCCAGCTTCCTAACAAGCTGGGATATGCAAAGAAAATAATTTCACTGTGCTATAATGTATATATGACAAATAAAGAATTATTCTTAAATAAGCAATAGATAATACAGATATAGGGAAATTTCATCACATGGAGTACGACATTTTTGTTACTGCAGCACATTAGATTTTACATAATTGATCAAGTTCATTTTCATGTAAAATATAAAAGCAACAAGCTTTGTTCAAATACAAAGAATGAACTCTTCACCAAATGATCATTTTCTGAAATTCAAAACTCAGCCATCTGTAAAAATATTTCAAAAGCATTCATCAAGTGCCAGTGCTGTTGATTAATTTTTAAGATCAAATACAATGCTTGAAAATCACTTGTAATATTGATACAATATACAATTGAAACAATAGTTTGGAACACTTATTTTGCATGCATTTGGAATTACATTAGGAATCACTGCCCTTTAATTCCATCTTTTCAGAGGACTAAAAGTAAACAGGGCATACTCTTGTTTTTCAGTTAGCTATACACTACAGCTATGACAACCCCGATTCCAAAAAAGTTGGGACAAAGTACAAATTGTAAATAAAAATGGAATGCAATAATTTACAAATCTCAAAAACTGATATTGTATTCACAATAGAACATAGACAGCATATCAAATGTCGAAAGTGAGACATTTTGAAATTTCATGCCAAATATTGGCTCATTTGAAATTTCATGACAGCAACACATCTCAAAAAAGTCGGGACAGGGGCAATAAGAGGCTGGAAAAGTTAAAGGTACAAAAAAGTAACAGCTGGAGGACCAAATTGCAACTCATTAGGTCAATTGGCAATAGGTCATAAATATGACTAGGTATAAAAAGAGCATCTTGGAGTGGCAGCGGCTCTCAGAAGTAAAGATGGGAAGAGGATCACCAATCCCCCTAATTCTGCGCCGACAAATAGTGGAGCAATATCAGAAAGGAGTTCGACAGTGTAAAATTGCAAAGAGTTTGAATATATCATCATCTACAGTGTTGTACAGTTGAATCATGTACAGTTGAATATATCATCAAAAGATTCAGAGAATCTGGAAGAATCTCTGTGTGTAAGGGTCAAGGCCGGAAAACCATCCTGGGTGCCCATGATCTTCGGGCCCTTAAACGGCACTGCATCACATACAGGCATGCTTCTGTATTGGAAATCACAAAATGGGCTCAGGAATATTTCCAGAGAACATTATCTGTGAACATAATTCACCGTGCCATCCGCCGTTGCCAGCTAAAACTCTATAGTTCAAAGAAGAAGCTGTATCTAAACATGATCCAGAAGCGCAGACGTCTTCTCTGGGCCAAGGCTCATTTAAAATGGACTGTGGCAAAGTGGAAAACTGTTCTGTGGTCAGACGAATCAAAATTTGAAGTTCTTTATGGAAATCAGGGACGCCGTGTCATTCGGACTAAAGAGGAGAAGGACGACCCAAGTTGTTATCAGCGCTCAGTTCAGAAGCCTGCATCTCTGATGGTATGGGGTTGCATTAGTGCATGTGGCATGGGCAGCGGAAAGACACCATCAATGCTGAAAGGTATATCCAGGTTCTAGAGCAACATATGCTCCCATCCAGACAACGTCTCTTTCAGGGAAGACCTTGCATTTTCCAACATGACAATGTCAAACCACATACTGCCTCAATTACAGCATCATGGCTGCGTAGAAGAAGGGTCCGGGTACTGAACTGGCCAGCTTGCAGTCCAGATCTTTCACCCATCGAAAAAATTTGGCGCATCATAAAATGGAAGATACGACAAAAAAGACCTAAGACAGTTGAGCAACTAGAATCCTACATTAGACAAGAATGGGTTAACATTCCTATCCCTAAACTTGACCAACTTGTCTCCTCAGTCCCCAGACATTTACAGACTGTTGTAAAGAGAAAAGGGGATGTCTCACAGTGGTAAACATGGCCTTGTCCCAACTTTTTTGAGATGTGTTGTTGTCATGAAATTTAAAATCACCTAATTGTTTCTCTTTAAATGATACATTTTCTCAGTTTAAACATTTGATATGTCATCTATGTTCTATTCTGAATAAAATATGGAATTTTGAAACTTCCACATCATTGCATTCCGTTTTTATTTACAATTTGTACTTTGTCCCAACTTTTTTGGAATCGGGGTTGTATTTAAAGAACAGGGATCTATCAAAGTCTGAGCTTCACAACACATGTTTGTGGAAGTGTATCATGGCATGAACAAAGGAGATTTCTGAAGACCTCAGAAAAAGTGTTGTTGAAGCTCATCAGGCTGGAAAAGGTTACAAAACCATCTCTAAAGATTTTGGAATCCACTAATCCACAGTCAGACGGATTGTGTACAAATGGAAGAAATTCAAGACCATTGTTACCCTCCCCAGGAGTGGTTGACCAACAAAGATCACTCCAAGAGCAAGGCGTGTAATAGTCGGCGAGGTCACAAAGGACCCCAGGGTAACTTCCTAGCAACTGAAGACCTCTCTCACATTGGCTAATGTTAATGTTCATGATTCCACCATCAGGAGAACACTGAACAACAATGGTGTGCATGGCAGGGTTGCAAGGAGAAAGAATAAAAAGAACATTGCTGCTCATCTGCAGTTTGCTAAAGATCATGTGGACAAGCCAGAAGACTATTGGAAAAAAAATGTTTTGTGGACGGATGAGACCAAAATAGAACTTTTTGGTTTAAATGAGAAGTGTTATGTTTGGAGAAAGGAAAACACTGCATTCCAGCATAAGAACCTCATCCCATCTGTGAAACATGGTGGTGGTAGTATCATGGTTTGGGCCTGTTTTGCTGCACCTGGGCCAGGATGGCTTGCCATCATTGATGGAACAATGAATTCTGAATTATACCAGCGAATTCTAAAGGAAAATGTCAGGACATCTGTCTATAAACTGAATCTCAAGAGAAGGTGGGTCATGCAGCAAGACAATAATCCTAAGCACACAAGTTGTTTTACCAAAGAATGGTTAAAGAAGAATAAAATTAATGTTTTGGAATGGCCAAGTCAAAGTCCTGACCTTAATCCAATCGAAATGTTGTGGAAGGACCTGAAGCAAGCAGTTCTTGTGAGGAAACCCACCAACATCCCAGAGTTGAAGCTGTTCTGTACAGAGGAATGGGCTAAAATTCCTCCAAGCCGGTGTACAGGACTGATCAACAGTTACTGGAAACGTTTAGTTGCAGTTATTGATGCACAAGGGGGTCACACCAGATACTGAAAGCAAAGGTTCACATACTTTTGCCACTCACAGATATGTAATATTGGATCATTTTCCTCAATAAATAAATGACCAACTATAATATTTTTTGCCTCATTTGTTTAACTGGGCTCTCTTTATCTACTTTTAGGACTTGTGTGAAAATCTGATGATGTTTTAGGTCATATTTATGCAGAAATATAGAAAATTCGAAAGGGTTCACAAACTTTCAAGCACCACTATATACCTAATTAGTATAGAGTTAATTCTAGATATCGTAGTTGCAATTATAGTGTAACATTATTATGTTTTAACAACTAAGCTTTCAGTCTGTACTGCTACTGAATCATCATGGTCCTTACATTAATCATAACAATGTGCTGATGCCATGTGTATTGAGGATGGCATGGAAGTGCAGTGGATAGCCTTGCTGCCTTACAGCTTTAATACTAAGCTCAGGGTATGGTCACATTACTGTTATAGTGGGTTATCAATAATCAATAATCAGTATTGCACTTCAAATGTTTGACATTAAAAAAAGTTTATATTTGATATTGAATTTGATATTATTGTTGATTTTTTAAAGATTTTTTCCACTTTGCATAATTATTTCACACAAAGTCAGCCAACTATTAAAAAGTTGTGGCTTAAAGGTAATCCATGTATTTTACAGCATATACTGTACAGTGTCTTCATGTGTATTGGTATGGACTTGAGTAGTGCATCTCAAACGATTAGAATATTGTGAAAAAGGTGTTTTTTTCATAATTTAATTAAAAAAGTTAAATGTTCATATATTATCTGCTCAGTACATGTAAAGTGAAATATTTCAAGCCTTTTTTGTTTTAATTTTGATTATTGTGGTTCTCGCTCATGAAAATCAGAAAGCAGTTTTCCTTATGATATTGGTTTGGTGTCCTGAACTAGACAGAGAGATACATGGTATTTATAGTTTTACTCAAACTCAAAATAAAATATTCTTATATTTTGAGATTTTTTTTTTTTTTTTGGTGCTTTAGGCCATAATTATCAAAATTAAAATAGAAAAATGCTTGAAACATTTTTTTGTTTATGTGTAATGTGTCAAGAATAGATTAAATGTTCACTTTCTTAAATAGCTGATGGAAAATATTGAACTTTTTCACAATATTATAATTGTTTGAGATGCACTAGTATATTGATATACTGGAAGGCTATATTTGTGCAATTTGGTCAGGAGAAAATACTCTGACATTCGCTGTATGCTGCACTCTGTCCCATGTTGATGCTATTTTTTTCTCTCATCCTGTTTGTCTCGTTCAGTACATTGCTCTAATTTGTCTAATGCCTTTCCAATTAGCTGAGGTTTTTTTCCCCCCTCCAAAATGGCCACTGAGAATTAACTTCAGCTAATTAGTACTGTCAGTGGTACCACCAGAACTTTTTAGGTGGGGTGTCCAGAAAGGATCAGGGAAAGCCTTGGAGTGGCAAACCACAAGTGTATCACAGCTAAAGTACAATTCTATTTTTGTATTCAAAAATGGCTGCTTAAAAGAATGGATTGTATTTACAATATGCAAAGTAACACATAGTTAAGCTCCTTAATGTTAAGCTTAATGGAGTCTTTAAAAATATGATTGATCACCCTTATAATGCTTTGTGTTATGCTTGAGTAAAATCTACAAATTGAACAATTCTTTTAACATGATTTGCCAACTTAGCCTCAAATGCATATTTGTTGATAGATTTGGTAATGGGAGATTTATTGCAAAACAGTAAAGTGCATGCTGAATGGTGTACTGTCCAAATATTCATCAGCAAGCAATGTTAAAGCATATCATCTCATTTTCAGTACAACAGAGTACTGAAAGCTTTCTACATGAATAATCGGTTTATCCACATCCCCAGTATATATCACTGAATACTATGCATATATTTTTCTATCTACACATATTCTCATTATATTAGAAAAGCCAAAAATGAATAAGATTAACATTTATCTCTATTTTACATGAATTTGCCCCAAAATATTTTATGTAAGTCTAAATGAACCCAAATAAAGGTGTAAATTAATAAGAAGGTTAATCGTGTGTTTTCATACATCAGATACATTCCATTTGCGTGTGCCTGAGTCTTCAGTGGTGGGCTCTGCTGTGGGCCGAATCAAAGCCCACGACTTGGATATTGGCAAGAACGCTGAGGTGGAGTATAGCATTGTCCCTGGAGATGGAGGAGCGATGTTTGACATCATCACCAATGAGCGCAACCAGGAAGGCATCATTGTCCTCAGACAGGTAAGGCTTAATTACTGACACACAATTATGTGCATACTGTACATGCATTCACACACACACACACACACACACACACACACACACACACACACATGGGTGTCATTAAAACAACACATTTTTTCTGGGGGAAAAGAAAAAAAGATACTGTAATTTCTAATTAACATGTTGAAGCATAATCATCTTCTAATTCTGTAACTATTTTCATATGCTTTTTATGCAAAGGTTGATATATTCACATTTTTTGCATGATCAATTAGTGTCCCCAACCTTAGTCTATTTTTGAGCTTGTTCAGCTAATAAAAATACACTTCCAGGAAGCAGTCATGAATGTCTTAAGCTGTCTCCTAGACTCCTAATTATTAGACAGGTTTATGAACAAATACTGATGGTATCACTGTACAGGTGCATCAAAAACAATTAGAATATTGTGAAAAAGTTCAATATTTTCCATCAGTTATTTAAGAAAAGTAATATTTAATATATTCTAGACTCATTACATGTAAAGCCTCACTCACAACCCGCTGTAAGTGTTTTGGACACGCACGGGTCGCAGGGTTTGGTAGCTCGCAGCCATGCCGCAGGGTCGCGGTGAACCCGGGGGAAAGTTTGGGGGAGGAGTACGGGCAAAGTACTTGTCAAGTACAGGTTGCACACCTGACTTCCTCGAGGCGTGGGAAAAATTGCGCCATTAGCCCGTGGAAAGCGTATGTCTGACGCACGTGATCAGTGTGTGTGGAGTGTGTGAGACTTGCATTTTACCAGTTTCCTGCATTACGAGTTCGGGCCACACTTATGAAGTGTGTGTGCTGCATGTGATTAGCATGTTACAATCACTCATAACTTGTGTGTGACGCAAGCCAGGAGTGGGTATAAAACCAGCGTGTCTGCAGCATTTTGCATCTTTCTTTCGACTGAAGAACATTGGATATTTTGTGGAAAAATGTAAAAATTTTCAGTTTAAAGTTTAGAAAATGGGACTCAAGAAGAAGCGAGCAAAAGTGAAGTAACCCAGCCTGAAACAGCAGAGGGGGAGGAGGAGGAAGAATTTGATGATGATGGCAGCAGCACCAGCAAGCCCTGCACGGACAAGGAGAAGTATGCCTTCAATCCGGCAGAAGGCACAGCACCCCGCCAGAGGTATTTTCACAGGTAAATACAAGTTTTAAACATTCATTTCAGTATCTCTATGCTTATGTAATCAATATTATATATGCTGATTTTTATGTATGTTTCAGCTAACGACGCCCAGAAGTGAGGACATTGCAATCCCACCATTGCTGTCAGGCCATTGTGCCATGCTCAGTGATAAGGACAAGGACATCCCGACGCCCCATCCCACCACTCAGCAGGAGTAGGAGCAGAACAGTAGCTCAGAGTCAGAGTCAAAGTGTGTTTCAGTGCTCAAACTGTTGGGCTATTTAATTGAGATTTTTTACAATGTAATAAAATGTGTTATTCCCTTATACTCATGTTTTATTATTTGACGTTTGCAAGGTAAATTAACATATACTCAAATAAAAACAGCAAATGAGGTGGTCTTCTTCCTTTCTACAATGCTACACACTACATGATCGGTTCCTTGGTTCCTCCCCCAATATATATACCCAGAGTCTTGCCCCTCGTGTCGCGTGCAGGTCGCGTGAGCTGCGTGCAGGTCATGTGCGCTGCGTGCACACCACACATAGGGGTAGAAAGTGAGATGTACTTCTGTCTTGTGGGCCACACAAATAGCAAGTGTCGCATACTTGTGTAGTACTTCTGAGGCACGTCACTCATACAATGACCATGCGTCACTCATGCGTCTTACTGTCATCGCAAAAAGCCCCGACGAGCCGCGCTGCTGACTTGGTTCAGGCGTACAAAAGGAGTACGGGTCCTGTACGTAGTGTATGCATTCTTGATTTGTCGCAAGACCCATAGAATTTGCATGTGCAGGACCAAAAGTCTCCATGGGCAGTCTGTGACCTTCTCTGGCACTGAATACACACAAGTATCGTGCAAGTCTCAAGCATGGTTTTGCCAATTTTTTTACCATAGACCACCCATAGCAGCATGTATAGCGGGTTATGAGTGAGGCTTAAGCTACAGTGTTTCGAGCATTTTTTTTTCTATTTTAATTTTGATAATAATGGCCTACTGTGCAAAAATATATTAAAATGAAAAGAATAGTTCATTTTGAGTTTGAGTAAATTACTATTCAGGAAGTATAAATACTGTGTAGCTCTCAGTATGGTTCAGTACACGCAACTAGAATTATGGGGAAGGCTACTGCCTTGACAGTTGTCCAAAAGACGATCATCAACACCCTCTACAAGGAGGGTAAGCTATGGAAGGTCACTGCTGAAAAGACTGGCTGGAAAGGGTGCATAAGCAACAGGGATGACCACTGCCTTAAGCCTTTCAAGAAAAGTCAATTCAGGAACTTGGTAGAGCTTCACAAGGAGTGGACTGAGGCTGATGTCAGTGCATCAAGAGCCACCATGCACAGATGTCTTCAGGAAAGGGGCTACAACTGTTGCTTCCCTAATATCAAGCCAATACTGAACCAGAGATGTCAGAAGCGACACAACACTTGTGTGTGTGGCTCTCTCTCTCTCTCTCTCTCTCTCTCTCATATGCGTATGGTGTGTGTGTGTGTGTGTGTGTGTGTGTGTGTGTGTGTGTGTGTGTGTGTGAAGATATTATTAATTTATAAATCCATACACAGTAAGCCTGCCAACTAAACCGTAAAGCTCAATTCTCATTAGATTTTACAATTCTCATTAGATTTTACAACAGAATGGACTTTAGCTGGGAGTCAGGAGCCATGCGATTGGACTTCAAAAGACCAGTAATGAAACACTAGCAGCTGGGCATCATTTGACTTCCTTTTAAATGTGACACAGACATGCAAGTGACTGACACTGACAACTGAATGAGTCTTCGAAGTTGAAACAGTGGAAGGTTAGAAGAAAGCAATAAAGAGCAATGCATAATGACTCTGTAGTAGTGTCTACATACTGACTACACAATGAAAACATAAATTCCAAAAAGCATAACGGTGTGGAGGAGATCAAAAGGCACAAAATCAGTCAGTACAACACACACATACACACACACAGGTTTAAATTCAGAGTAGAGTATATTGTGCTCAGTGACGACAGAACAGAGCATCATTATGTACTAGGTGTAATGTACAAAAGATAATCAATTTTGTGTTATTGTTTTGTTTTTTTAATGAAAAATGAAAATCAATTGTCGTTCAGACTTTTGATACAGTACTTATCAAAAATTGCTCTATTGCATGTCCATCATGGGATTTGAGTGAACATTCTTCTCAGGTTACTGGATCTGTTGCTCTGATATACAGTAGCTGCTTTTTTTTTCATGGAAGCATGGCAGTTATGTCTGATTTAAAAAGCACTGAGCTTTGGAGAATAGATTGGTATAATAGTGATCATGTACAGTGGTGCTTGAAAGTTTGTGAACCCTTTAGAATTTTTTTATATTTCTGCATAAATATGACCTAAAACATCATCAGATTTTCACACAAATCCTAAAAGTAGATGAAGGGAACCCAGTTAAACAAATCAGACAAAAATATTATACTTGGGCATTTATTTATTGAGGAAAATGATCCAATATTACATATCTGTGAGTGGCAAAAGTGTCTGAACCTCTAGGATCAGCAGTTCAGCAGTTGAAGGTGAAATTAGAGTCAGGTGTTTTCAATCAATCAATGGGATGACAATCAGGTGTGAGTGGGCACCCTGTTTTATTTAAAGAACAGGGATCTATCAAAGTCTGATCTTCACAACACGTTTGTGGAAGTATATCATAGCACAAAAAAAGGAGATTTCTGAGGACCTCAGAAAAAGTGTTGTTGATGCTCATCAGGCTGGAAAAGGTTACAAAACCATCTCTAAAGAGTTTGGACTCCACTAGTCCACAGTCAGACAGATTGTGTACAAATGGAGGAAATTCAAGACCATTGTTACCCTCCCAGGAGTGGTCAACCAACAAAGATCACTCCAAGAGCAAGGCGTGTAATAGTTGGCGAGGTCACAAAGGACCCCAGGGTACCTTCTAAACAACTGAAGGCCTCTCTCACATTGGCTAATGTTAATGTTCATAAGTCCACCATCAGGAGAACACTGAACAACCATGGTGTGCATGACAGGGTTGCAAGGAGAAAGCCACTGCTCTCCAAAAAGAACATTACTGCTCGTCTGCAGTTTGCTAAAGATCACGTGGACAAGCCAGAAGGCTATTGGAAAAATGTTTTGTGGACGGATGAGACCAAAATAGAACTTTTTGGTTTAAATGAGAAGCATTATGTTTGGAGAAAAGAAAACACTGCATTCCAGAAAAAGAACCTTATCCCATCTGTGAAAACATGGTGGTGGTAGTATCATGGTTTGGGCCTATTTTGCTGCACCTTGGCCAGCAAATTAGCAAATTCCATCATTGATGGAATAATGAATTCTGAATTGCAACCCTGATTCCAAAAAAGTTGGGACAAAGTACAAATTGTAAATAAAAACGGAATGCCATAATTTACAAATCTCAAAAACTGATATTGTATTCACAATAGAACATAGACAACATATCAAATGTCAAAAGTGATAAATTTTGAAATTTCATACCAAATATTGGCTCATTTGAAATTTCATGACAGCAACACATCTCAAAAAAGTTGGGACAGGGGCAATAAGAGGCTGGAAAAGTTAAAGGTACAAAAAAGGAACAGTTGGAGGACCAAATTGCAACTCATTAGGTCAATTGGCAATAGGTCATTAATATGACTGGGTATAAAAAGAGCATCTTGGAGTGGCAGCAGCTCTCAGAAGTAAAGATGGGAAGAGGATCACCAATCCCCCTAAATCTGCGCCGACAAATAGTGGAGCAATATCAGAAAGGAGTTTGACAGTGTAAAATTGCAAAGAGTTTGAACATATCATCATCTACAGTGCATAATATCATCAAAAGATTCAGAGAATCTGGAAGAATCTCTGTGCGTAAGGGTCAAGGCCGGAAAACCATACTGGGTGCCCATGATCTTCAGGCCCTTAGACGGCACTGCATCACATACAGGCATGCTTCTGTATTGGAAATCACAAAATGGGCTCAGGAATATTTCCAGAGAACATTATCTGTGAACACAATTCACCGTGCCATCCGCCGTTGCCCGCTAAAACTCTGTAGTTCAAAGAAGAAGCCGTATCTAAACATGATCCAGAAGTGCAGACACCTTCTCTGGGCCAAGACTCATTTAAAATGGGCTGTGGCAAAGTGGAAAACTGTTCTGTGGTCAGACAAATCAAAATTTGAAGTTCTTTATGGAAATCAGGGACGCCGTGTCATTCGGACTAAAGAGGAGAAGGACGACCCAAGTTGTTATCAGCACTCAGTTCAGAAGCCTGCATCTCTGATGGTATGGGGTTGCATTAGTGCATGTGGCATGGGCACCTTACACATCTGGAAAGACACCATCAATGCTGAAAGGTATATCCAGGTTCTAGAGCAACATATGCTCCCATCCAGACAACGTCTCTTTCAGGGAAGACCTTGCATTTTCCAACATGACAATGCCAAACCACATACTACATCAATTACAGCATCATGGCTGCATAGAAGAAGGGTCCGGGTACTGAACTGGCCAGCCTGCAGTCCAGATCTTTCACCCAAAGAAAAAAATTTGGCGCATCATAAAACGGAAGATATGACAAAAAAGACCTAAGACAGTTGAGCAACTAGAATCCTACATTAGACAAGAATGGGTTAACATTCCTATCCCTAAAGTTGAGCAACTTGTCTCCTCAGTCCCCAGACGTTTACAGACTGTTGTAAAGAGAAAAGGGGATGTCTCACAGTGGTAAACATGGCCTTGTCCCAACTTTTTTGAGATTTGTTGTTGTCATGAAATTTAAAATCACCTAATTTTTCTCTTTAAATGATACATTTTCTCAGTTTAAACATTTGATATGTCATCTATGTTCTATTCTGAATAAAATATGGAATTTTGAAACTTCCACATCATTGCATTCCATTTTTATTTACAATTTGTACTTTGTCCCAACTTTTTTGGAACCGGGGTTGTATACCAGCGAATTCTAAAGGAAAATGTCAGGACATCTGTCCATGAACTGAATCTCAAGAGAAGGTGGGTCATGCAGCAATACAATGACCTTAAGCACACAAGTTGTTCTACCAAAGAATGGTTAAAAAATAATAAAATTAATGTTTTGGAATGGCCAAGTCAACGTCCTGACCTTAATCCAATTAAAATGTTATGGAAGGACCTGAAGCAAGCAGTTCATGTGAGAAAACCCATCAACATCCCAGAGTTGAAGCTGATCTGTACGGAGGAATGAGCTAAAATTCCTCCAAGCCGGTGTGCAGGACTAGTCAACCATTACCAGAAATGTTTAGTTGCAGCTATTGTTGCACAAGGGGGGGGGTGTCACACCAGATACTGAAAGCAAAGGTCTACATACTTTTGCCACTCACAGATATGTAATATTGGATAATTTTCCTCAATAAATAAATGACCAAGTATAATATTTTTGTCTCATTTGTTTAACTGGGTTCTTTTTATCTTCTTTGAAGACTTGTGTGAAAATCTGATGATGTTTTAGGTCATATTTATGCAGGAATATAGAAAATTCTAAAGGGCTCACAAACTTTCAAGCACCACTGTAAGGCTGGCTCACAGCCTCAAAACCCATTTAAAAACAGATATGTGTCATGGTGTATAAAACAGTATGTCTGTACATTTATTCACTCATCCTCAGTTACTGCTTTATCCTGGTCAGGGCCGCAGTGATCAGGAGCATGTCCTAGGAACACTTGGCATAAGGCAGGAATACCACCTTCATGGAACGCCAGTCCATGTAGAACCATGAACATACACACATTTGGGCAATTTAGAGTAGCCATTCCAATTTTTTCTGTATAAAAAATAAACCTGACGTTTTTCAGAGGTACTAGAAAACCAAAGAACTCTGAAGTAACCCTTGCGGACAATGGGAGAACATATGAAAGTTTTCACAGACTCAGGACTGAACCAGGGGCCTTGGAGCTCACCATCCAACTTGCATCTATGCAGTATTCAGGAAAAGAGTGTAATGGAAATGTTGCAGGAACAATGCAGTGCAGACAAGCAGCATTGTGCTCTGTATGCTAACACTGCAATATTCCCAAAATCTCCAAAAGTGGGTCAGGTGATGATTAGTCATCAGAAATGAATCACTCTTCCCTCCCACTGTTTAGTAATGAATAAGATGCACGTTTCGCTATGTGTGTGTGTGTGTGCGCGCGCGCATGTGCAAGCAAAAACAAATTATTTCATTCTTTTGCATAGATCTTAAAACAATTAAATTCAGTTGAAATAATAGGTAGACTTTGGTATAGAGCGCAGTTGAGATGTTTGCAGGGAAGCACACCAAACACAGGCCATATAGTCTATTATATCTTGTTCAAACTTTAAAACTCTCTCAAACTCTAATTTCACTTTTCAAAGTCAGTCAGGTTCAAATAACCCTCTCATACTAATGGCCATCATTTGCACCATCATTTGAGCTCTCTCCATGTCACAGCCACTGTGAGCAATTCCATTCCTCCATTAAAAATGTCATTAAGTTCCTGTTTGAACTGTAAATCTCTAGAGAGCATGTTAAATGCTAACAGCCCTCCTGGTCTTGATGAGTTACAGCTTTTAGTGCACAGGAGATGATTGAACGGCATCATGATGGGCTCAAGCACCCCAAGAAATGGTTGTGACAGCTAGGAGCATAATTAAAAAGAGGAAATGAGGTGGAGTGAATCACACATCACTAGTTATGTTGTTCTGTTAGGATCTACACTGCTATTTTGCGTATAATGCTGATTTCCTGAATTTATTTATGGAGTGAACAATGCCCCCTATAGTTAAGTTTAGGGAGCTGCCACTTTTAGACAAAATGTTTACCAGCAGTAACACCTTTTTCTATGTTTTAACCTGAACCTCCCCTTTAGATCCCCCTTCGGCTTGAAGCAGAAAATGCATGAAGCCTGAACAAACAGCAACAAAATAAGAAAACCAAGTATGTGTTTATACTTAGTTCACATCAACAACAGGCTATTAGTTTATGCAAAACAATGAGAGAAAGTGTGAAAGTACCCTGATATTTTACTTGAAATATGTTGAAAGAACAGCAGGGAGTGTAGGTGCAAAATGGAATATCAGTGCATTGTTTTTAAAGGAGATATTTTAAGTCTCAAAGTGATAAAAGCTTGAACAATGAGAACAGTGAAAGTGTGTGTCTGTGCATGTTTTGGCACATGTGACAGTGTAGGAGTAATTACATATTTGACTGCTCAACTAAGTAGCTAAATCACAATTTAACACTTTTTTTTAAAAGCACAACTGTGTATTTAGGTCCATTTCCTTCAACTGTTGTTTACTAAGATAGCAGCATATACACTAAAGCTTCAGGCAAGAAATGGCAAGATAATTTTCCCCACTTATTAATCTTAGTGTATTGTATGCACTGCTGATTTAAGCTGACAGACTCTATGTGTATGTGAACGTTTCTATGTACAGGAATAAACACAACATTTGCTTCCTTTATTCAAAACAAAATACAACAAAAGGTTGAAAAAAATATTGTCATTTGGATTTCTCATCTCATTATCTCTAGCCGCTTTATCCTTCTACAGGGTTGCAGGCAAGCTGGAGCCTATCCCAGCTGACTACAGGCGAAAGGCGGGGTACACCCTGGACAAGTCGCCAGGTCATCGCAGGGCCGACACACAGACACCCATTCACACTCACATTCACACCTATGGTCAATTTAGAGTCACCAGTTAACCTAACCTACATGTCTTTGGACTGTGGGGGAAACCAGAGCACCCGGAGGAATCCCACGCGGACACAGGGAGAACATGCAAACTCCACACAGAAAGGCCCTCGCCGGCCACGGGGCTCGAACCCGGACCTTCTTGCTGTGAGGCGACAGCACTAACCACTACACCACCATGCCGCCCTCATTTGGATTTAAATAAGCAAATACTTAAGAGCCTTTGATTGGACAATAACTGCAGTTATTAATGTGTTTCAGCTGGCAATAATTTTTTAAACTTAACTGATGCAGTAAGTATTTCTTAGACAGTCATGTCAGAAGACTGTACGACTCCCTACGTGTGGGTGGAGCACAGAGGACGGCAGGACAGAGATCAGGTTTTACAATCTGGCTTTATTGCCACACTTTTCAGTTTAGCATTAGTCACTCGCACGGACACACACACAACCGGCGTCTGGTTCAGGGATCAGCTCCTTTCGCTCTCGCTCTCCCTCCTGATATAGGGCGCGGTCACTGGGAAGACACACAAACACAGGTTAATTGCTCTCAGGTGTCGTGATTCTGCCACTTACCTTCCCTGACTCTGCCCTCCTGTCACAAACCGGCGCTTGACCACGCCCCCGCTGCCACATACCCCCACCGCCCGACTCAGGCCGGGCGGCTGTCCGGCCTGCAGCCGACTCCCCCCCCCCCCCCCCCTTGACGGGAGAGGAAGTCCGCCACGACCATCTGCGCCCCCGGCCTGTGGACCACCTTGAAATTAAAGGGTTGGAGCGCCAGATACCAACGGGTGATCCGCGCGTTGGCATCTTTCATGCGGTGGAGCCACTGGAGGGGCGCGTGGTCCGAACAGAGGGTGAAAGGACACCCCAGCAGGTAGTACCGGAGGGCGAGAACCGCCCACTTGATGGCCAGACACTCTTTCTCTATGGTGCTGTAGTGCCCCTCACGCACCGACAGCTTCCTGCTGATATACAGGACAGGGCGGTCCTCCCCCTCCACCTCCTGGGACAAAACCGCCCCCAGCCCTCTGTCCGACGCATCGGTCTGCAACATAAAGGGGAGAGAAAAGTCAGGGGAGTGTAGAAGTGGCCCCCCACACAGTGCAGCCTTTACCTCTGAGAAAGCCCGCTGGCACTGCTCCGTCCACTGGACCAGATCTGGTGCCCCCTTTTTAGTGAGATCAGTCAGCGGGCTGGTGATGTCCGAATAATTAGGTATAAACCTACGATAATAGCCAGCCAGCCCCAGGAACTGTCTCACCCCCTTTTTGGTCTTGGGCCTCGGGCAGGCTGCAATTGCTGCCGTTTTATTAATTTGGGGACACACCTGCCCATTGCCCAAGTGGAAGCCCAGGTACCGTACTTCCACCCGCCCAATCGCACACTTCTTTGGGTTGGCTGTGAGCCCCGCTCGCCTCAGCGACCTAAGGACGGCCCTCAGATGTTCGAGGTGCCGTTGCCAGTCATTGCTATAGATGATGATGTCATCTAAATATGCTGCCGCATACGTGGCGTGAGGGCGGAGGACTCTGTCCATCAGCCGCTGAAACGTCGCGGGCGCCCCAAGCAGCCCAAACGGAAGGGTGACGAATTGGTGTAAACCAAACGGTGTGGAAAAGGCCGTTTTTTCTTGGGATAGTGGAGTCAAGGGGATCTGCCAATATCCCTTCGTCAAATCCAGTGTCGAATAAAATCGAGCAGTGCCGAGTCGATCGAGCAACTCATCAATACGAGGCATTGGGTACGCATCGAATTTAGACACCGCGTTGACTTTTCTATAGTCCACACAGAACTGGACCGACCCGTCGGCCTTGGGTACCAAGACCACCGGGCTGCTCCAGTCACTGTGGGACTCCTCGACGATGCCCATTTCGAGCATGGTCTGAAGTTCTTCCCGAACCACCTTTTTTTTGTGTTCGGGTAGCCTGTAAGGGCGGCTACGCACTACCACCCCTGGGGGTGTCTCTATGTGGTGCTCTATGAGGTTAGTGCGACCGGGCAGGGGCGAGAACACATCCGAAAACTCGGTCTGCAACTGGGCGACCTCCGTGAGTTGGGTCGGGGAGAGGTGGTCTCCACAGGGGACCGGAGAGGTACGTGATGTCAATGTTCCTTTTTGAACCTCCGGCCCCAGCTCCGCCTTCTCCGGAACTACCGACACCAATGCCACGGGGACCTCCTCGTTCCAGAGTTTAAGCAGATTGAGGTGGTAAATCTGTAGCGCCCCACCCCTGTCCGTTCGCCTCACCTCATAGTCGACATCCCCAACTCGCCGTGTGACCTCAAAGGGTCCTTGCCACTTGGTGATCAATTTGGAGCTCGACGTGGGCAACAGTACGAGTACCTTATCTCCCGGAGTGAACTCTCTAAGGCATGTACCCTTGTTGTACAGGCGGGCTTGCTGTTCCTGGGCCTGCCGCAAATTCTCCTGAGTTAGGTGGGTGAGCGTGTGGAGTTTTGCGCGCAGGTCCATAACGTACTGAATTTCATTCTTACTTTGTGAAGGTCCCTCCTCCCAATTTTCCCGCAGCACGTCTAGGATGCTGCGTGGCTTACGCCCATATAATAATTCGAACGGGGAGAACCCCGTGGAGGCTTGGGGGACCTCTCGCACTGAGAACAGCAAGGGTTCGAGCCACTTATCCCAATTACGTGCG
Organism: Neoarius graeffei; assembly: GCF_027579695.1. Lineage (NCBI taxonomy): Eukaryota > Metazoa > Chordata > Actinopteri > Siluriformes > Ariidae > Neoarius > Neoarius graeffei. The sequence continues at coordinate 59,308,020 of NC_083582.1, read as the reverse complement.
TCCTCATTTACAAATTTCTTAATAATATTTTTGAGGGTGCGGTTGAATCGTTCTACCAAACCGTCCGTTTGTGGGTGATACATGCTGGTGCGGATCGGCTTAATCCCCAATAACCCATACAGTTCGCGCAGTGTTCGTGACATAAACGTAGTGCCTTGATCAGTCAGAATCTCTTTCGGGATTCCAACTCGGGAGATGACGCGGAAGAGTGCCTCTGCAATACTGCATGCTGAGATATTGCGCAGAGGCACGGCTTCCGGGTATCGCATTGCATAGTCCACCAGAACTAATATAAAGCGGTACCCTCGTGCTGACCGATCTAATGGCCCGACGAGATCCATTCCAATTCTCTCAAACGGGGTCTCGATTAACGGTAGAGGGCGCAAAGGCGCTTTTGGAATGGCCGCTGGGTTTACTAACTGGCATTCGCGGCATGCCGTACACCACCTACGAACATCGCCGCGAATCCCCGGCCAATAGAATCGGGCCATTATTCGGGCTAGTGTTTTATCCTGCCCCAAGTGTCCAGCCATGGGATTAAAGTGAGCCGCCTGGAATACCAATTCCCGGCGGCTTTTCGGAATTAAAAGCTGCGTGACTCGCTCTTTAGTTTGAGTGTCCTGCATCACTCGGTATAATCTATCCTTCATAATCGCGAAGTAGGGGAAGGACGGGGTGGCGTTCGGCTGGAGCATTTGACCATCGATTACTCTCACTTGGTCAAACGCATGCCGCAGAGTTTCGTCTCGCGACTGCTCTAATGGGAAATCCGCGAGGGATTCCCCAATAGAGAGAGGAGGAGCCAGCGGCTCCTCACTCTGACGCAGAGATGACGTAGACAGCTCTGTGACAGCTGCTCCCGCCAAAGCGACACCGGGACCTCCCCCTGTCAAATGGCAGGACCCACTCTCTACTAGGCGCGTCATTAAACCCCGAAATCCCGGCCAATCAGTCCCCAAAATTAACGAGTGGGTAAGGCGAGGATTAACCGCCGCCTTCACTATAAATTTTTCCCCTCTGAAAATAATGTGGACCGACACCAAAGGGTAGCTGTGAACATCCCCGTGCACACACAACACCTTCACCCCTTGTGCTCCCCCCAATGCCTCGTTTTGAACCAGGCTTTGGCGAATTGAGGTCTGATTACAACCAGAATCCACCAACGCCTGATATGTAGCCCCTTGGATACTCACCGGTATGCGATACGCTCTGGCCCGATCGAGGGCGGCCTCTGGTGCGTCGGGGATCCGAACCACCGCGCCCACTTCCATTGCTGTGCACTGCTGACGAAGGTGGCCCGGCTCCCCGCAGTGCCAGCAAACCGGCCCGGGCTTTCCCTCTGCACCGGTGATCTGGGGCTCACTCACCTGAGGTGGGGGAGAGACAGACACAGAAGGGAGAAACGGGAGGGCACTGCGGGTGCGGTGGGCTGGCTGGGGTGGTGCCTGCCCCCGCCTCCGCAGTGGGGGAATGGGGCGAGGACGGGACACAGGAGGAGAAGGAGAGAGAGAGAGAGAAGAGGAGAGAAGAGACGATGCCATCTGCTGTCCTGCCGCCGGGACAGCCGCCAGATGATCCTCCGCCAGCTCGACTTCCTGATCCAGCGACGCCGGGCAGTGGCGCTGGACCCACTCCGCGGTTCCGGCTGGTAAGCGGGCGACGAACTGTTCCAGTACCACCTGGTCGACGATTCCCTCGGCGTCGCGATTGTTGGCCCTCAGCCACCGCCAGCAGGCGTCTCGGAGCTGCTGGCCGAACGCGAACGGCCGGCCGACTTCCTCCAGTCGCAGTGCGCGGAAGCGCTGGCGCTGTTGCTCCGGTGTGCACCCCATGCGCTGGAGGATGGCCCGGCGGAGGTCCGCGTAGGCCAGCCGGCGGTCGGCGGGGAGCTGTAGCGCGGCCAGCTGTGCCTCTCCCGTGAGCAGGGGGAGGAGGCGCGCCGCGCGCTGCTCCATCGGCCACCCCGAGGCTTCGGCGACCTGTTCAAACAACGTGATGAACGCCTCGGGGTCGTCCTGCGAGCCCATCTTGGTGACAACGAGGGGAGACGGGCCCGCGGCCGGAGCGCTGGTGGACCCCGCCGACGCGAGGAGATGCCGGAACGCCTCGCGATCTTCCTGCTGGGCCAGCACCAGGGCTTCGAAGCGCTGCTCCTGCTCCTTTCGGAGCGTGACGAGTGCCTGGTGCTGGCTTTGCTGAGCCGTGGCGAGGGCGTGGACCAGATCGGCGAACGGGGAGGATTCCATGGGGCTGCTGGTTTGGTGCTCCACTGTCCCGGGTTTCGGCACCACTGTACGACTCCCTACGTGTGGGTGGAGCACAGAGGACGGCAGGACAGAGATCAGGTTTTACAATCTGGCTTTATTGCCACACTTTTCAGTTTAGCATTAGTCACTTGCACAGACACACACACAACCGGCGTCTGGTTCAGGGATCAGCTCCTTTCGCTCTCGCTCTCCCTCCTGATATAGGGCGCGGTCACTGGGAAGACACACAAACACAGTTTAATTGCTCTCAGGTGTCGTGATTCTGCCACTTACCTTCCCTGACTCCGCCCTCCTGTCACAGACCGGTGCTTGACCACGCCCCCGCTGCCACAAAGACATATCCCATGCTCATGGAAAAGATATTACTATGTTTCAGAAGGGTCAAATTATTGGCCTGCCTCAAAGAAAACAACTAAGGAGATTGCTGAAATTACTGGAACTGGGTGAAGAATTATCCAACATATTATTAAAATCTGGAAGGATAGCAGTGAACTGTCAACTGCGTGGAAGAAATGTGGTCGGGGGAAAAAAAATCTTGACTGACAGTGATCAGAGATCACTTAAATGCTTGGTGAAGACAAATTGTTAAAAAATTTGACAGTAGAACTCACAACTATGTTTAATAGGGAAACTAAGATAATTTCCACATACATGAGAACTCAAAGGATTGGGATGAAACAGCTGTATGGCCATGAGAAAACCACTTGTTAATGAGGCTGATGATTAGAAAAGGCTTCAGTTTGCTAGGGAGCATAAAGATTGGACTCTGGTGAAATGGAAAAAGGTCATGTTGTCTGATGAGTCCAGATTTACCCTATTCTAAAACGATGGGCATGTCAGGTTAAAAAGAGAAGCACATGAAGCAATGCATCCATCATGCATATTGGCCACTGTACAAGCCTTTGAATTCAGTGTGATGAACTGAGGTTGCTTCAGTTGGTCAGGTCTAGGCTCAGCAATGTTATTTAGCAATAAAATTATGTCAGGTGAATGTACTGAATGACAAGGTTATCTCATCAATTGATTTTTTTTTTCCCTCCTTGACAGTATGGGCATAAAATTAGAGCTTGAATTGTGAAAGAATGGTTCAGGAAGCATGAGGAATCATTTTCACGCATATAATGGCCACCACAGATTGCTGACTTTAACCATATTGAAAGTCCTTGAGATGTGCTAGACATGATTTTATAGAGTGGTTTGACACTCCAGTCATCAAGACAAGATCTCTGCAAAAAAAAAAATGCAATTTTGGATGGAAACAAATGTTGTGACGTTGCATAAGGTCGTTGAAATTATGCCGTGGTAAATATGAAGATTAAAAGAATTATATAATTAACATGTGATCGTTGAAGATTTTTTTAGTCTCTTTTATTGGCATCACCCACAATGCCATTCAACTACCTGCTGCTAGTGGAGCCAGCGGGATCTGGCTCTTAATTCATTTTTAGTTAAAGAAAGCAATGCAGCAGTGCTTTAGTCTTTTAATCCATCCAGCTGTCTCACCTCCTCTTATGTACCCTCTGCTCAGACAGATCAGACAACAAAACATCTTGCTAATACCACCTTCAACACCATCATGCTTGACATCTAGATCACTAATTAGCTGAGCTGAGTCTCTGTTATAGAGTAACTCGTATATCAGCATTGTAATCTGGAACTCTGAGTCCAATGTTTGCTGTCTCCACTATTTCTACATTTGATTTCTCATCAATATGACACTGAATATCATTGGAAAGTAGCGAGTGAGGAAAGAAGTGCTTTTGGTTTTATGTGAAACCTGATTGTTATCCTTTGTTTCCTATGATTCAATTGTTTCCTATTGTTTTGTTTGTAACTGTGCTAGCAAATTCTCCCTGTGATGCCAGAGTGGTAGACAACCTCAAAGTTGTTTCATATATGTCAGGGTGAGGTTTTTTTTCTTGAATTGTTATTTATTATAACATACTACATTTAAATAAATGATACTTCACCAGTCCAAAAATGAAACACACACACACACACACACACACACACACACACACACACACACACACACACACACACTCTCTCTCTCTCTCTCTCTCTTTCTTTCTTTTGAGATTTTGATGCAGAAAGAAAGAAAGAAAGAAAGAAAGAAAGAAAGAAAGAAAGAAAGAAAGCTTCAGCACAAGCTTTCCAGTAGTTGTCTCAGGTGTTTGATATAGCAGACACAAGCACATGCTGCCCACACACACTACTGCAACAAAGGTGCCACTGATGCCCTGGGGACCTCCACAGGAAGCTGAGAGTGCTTCCACTTACTGCATCCTTGTGCTTGGTTTTAATCCATTTGTTCATAAAGAGAAAGTAAGAAGAAAGAAAGCAAAGGGGAAAAATAGAAAGACAAAAATCCATCTGAGCCATTGTAATAGTGCACTCAACACAAACAAATCCAGGCCATATTAAAAATGCAGCATCCTTTTTTGGTTTCCAAAAGAGGAAAACACCAGGGAGAAGCAGATGGATCTCCACAGTGTAATCAGTCTTATAAAGAAAACAGCCAAATGAACTAGGAGCTATACCAGAAGAAAAGACTAATAGACATGCTTTAGCAAGTAGATGACAAAAACAAGTTTTCACTGAACACTGCCGATTACAATTTTATAATAACATATGCAGTCACTAAAGCTGCATTATTACAAGATGAAGTGTTCTATTTGATGAATAGATGCTGCTATACAGTGGTGCTTGAAAATTTGTGAACCCTTTAGAATTTTCTATATTTTTGCATTAATATGACCTAAAACATCATCAGATTTTCACACAAGTCCAAAAAGTAGATAAAGAGAACCCCGTTAAACAAATGAGACAAAATTATAATATTTGGTCATTTATTTATTGAGGAAAATGATCCAATATTACACATCTGTGAGTGGCAAAAGTATGTGAACCTCTAGGATTAGCAGTTAATTTGAAGGTGAAATTAGAGTCAAGTGTTTTTCAATCAATGGGATGACAATCAGGTGTGAGTGGGCACCCTGTTTTATTTAAAGAACAGGGATCTATCAAAGTCTGATCTTCACAACACATGTTTGTGGAAGTGTATCATGGCACGAATAAAGGAGATTTCTGAGGATCTCAGAAAAAGCGTTGTTGATGCTCATCAGGCTGGAAAAGGTTATAAAACCATCTCTAAAGAATTTGGACTCCACCAATCCACAGTCAGACAGATTGTGTACAAATGGAGGAAATTCAAGACCATTGTTACCCTCCCCAGGAGTGGTCAACCAACAAAGATCACTCCAAGAGCAAGGTGTGTAATAGTCGGTGAGGTCACAAAGGACCCCAGGGTAACTTCTAAGTGACTGAAGGCCTCGCTCACATTGGATAATGTTAATGTTCATGAGTCCACCATCAGGAAAACACTAAACAACAATGGTGTGCATGGCAGGGTTGCAAGGAGAAAGCCACTGCTCTCCAAAAAGAACATTACTGCTCGTCTGCAGTTTGCTAAAGATCACGTGGACAAGCCAGAAGGCTATTGGAAAAATGTTCTGTGGATGGATGAGACCAAAATAGAACTTTATGGTTTAAATGAGAAGCATTACATTTGGAGAAAGAAAAACATTCTATTCCAGCCTAAGAACCTCATCCCATCTGTGAAACATGGTGGTGGTAGTATCATGGTTTGAGCCTGTTTTACTGCATCTGGGCCAGGACAGCTTGCCATCACTGATGGAACAATGAATTCTGAATTCTACCAGAGAATTCTAAAGGAAAATGTCAGGACATCTGTCAATGAACTGAATCTCAAGAGAAGGTGGGTCATGCAGCAAGACAACGACCCTAAGCACACAAGTCATTCTACCAAAGAATGTTTAAAGAAGAATAAAGTTAATGTTTTGGAATGGCCAAGTCAAAGTCCTGACCTTAATCCAATGGAAATGTTGTGGAAGGACCTGAAGCGAGCAGTTCATGTGAGGAAACCCACCAACATCCCAGAGTTGAAGCTGTTCTGCATGGAGGAATGGGTTAAAAGTCCTCCAAGCCGGTGTGCAGGACTGATCAACAGTTACCGGAAACATTTAGTTGCAGTTATTGCTGCACAAGGGGGTCACACCAGATACTGAAAGCAAAGGTTCACATACTTTTGCCACTCACAAATATGTAATATTGGATCATTTTCCTCAATAAATACATGACCAAGTATAATATTTTTGTCTCATTTGTTTAACTGGGTTCTCTTTATCTACTTTTAGGACTTGTGTGAAAATCTGATGATGTTTTAGGTCATATTTATGCAGAAATATAGAAAATTCTAAAGGGTTCACAAACTTTCAAGCACCACTGTAGATACTGACAATGAATTTCTGAGCACCATACATTTTTAGAGCACCATCAGAAAATGAATTAGGTAATTTATCATGGCAGGTGGACATGGATAGCCGTAGGGGTCAAAGCATGTACAAAGCAAGTAAACAAGTCTCTTTGCTGGAACAGGTGTAATTACTTCCAAATACAGCAGTCTGGTGATTCATTTTCTCTACATGTACTATGTCTGTTAATGTTTCCCTATATATACAGTACTGGTCAAAAGTTTGGACAGACCTACTCAATAGCAACCCTTATTTAGCAATAAGCATATCTGTACCTATGCAAAGATGATTCTTTGATTCAGACTTTAGATGCACAATTATTCAATTTCCCCAGCTGGTGTTGGTGGGATGGATCAAGATCTCATGATTTCTTTGCTAGCTTCTACTCTGGGTGCAATGAGAGCTCACATTATCATATCAAAGACGTTTTGAGTGTGGAGTCCTGAATTGAAAGTGTCTCGCTTTGGTAAAATTTGCGGATTCTCTCTCTCTCTCTCTCTCTCTCTCTCTCTCTCTGTTTTTTTTAAAGGTCTGACATATACGGTATAAGGCATGAAAGGACTATTATGCTTCAATCATTGAGTGTAATGCCATTCACTTCATATTATACCCAGTTTGTACAGTGTGTGAGATACTGGAAGTGTGAGAATTCAAAAGATTATTTATTTGACTAGTCTGCACTGCGTTGATGAGACCTCAATTTATCTAAGTATTTATGCTGACAAGGATATTGTGGAAACAGTAAAAAAGACATTGTATTCTGACTGATCATACGTTATATTAAAAAAAAGACAATGTGAGATATGTACATATTTAAGGAGGCACAGTGCAAAAATCAAATCAAATCAAGTTTATTTGTATAGTGCTTTTAACAATAAACATTGTCGCAAAGCAGCTTTACAGAATTTGAACGACTTAAAACATGAGCTAATTTTATCCCTAATCTATCCCCAATGAGCAAGCCTGTGGCGACGGTGGCAAGGAAATACTCCCTCAGACGACATGAGGAAGAAACCTCGAGAGGAACCAGACTCCAAAGGGAACCCATCCTCATTTGGGCAACAACAGACAGCCTGACTATAATATTAACAGTTTTAACAGGTATAGCCCTCAACTGTCCTCATGGGGCCGTCCTTCACAGGAGCGGTGCGATAAAACTCCGACCAGACACAGGGCACCAGGATGGATCAAGCAGGTCCGAGGGGCAGAAGAGGCCAGCATCTCAATCCCAGGATCAACATGTAACTCAGAGGGACAGATTGGGGGGGAAGAGAGAGAGAAAGAAAACACAGGTTGTTAGGTATGCCCTAAAAATGACAAGTATTAAATCTGTGTGGTAGGCTCGCAGAGACGAGAGTCTTTACATCAGGCATAACACACAACAATGGCATGTTAATATGGTAAAAAATATATCATGACGTGCTCTGGCTGGATGCTTGATTGGGTGATGGGAGCACACTCCTCAGCAATGATGAGATGCAGATGGGACCCTTAGGGCTGGCCAAGACAATTCAGTTACATTTCACCGGGTCTGGGACATGCGACAGAATGTCTGATGGCCGATTCCCTGCAGGCTACGATAGCCAGTCGAGGTCTCCACCCTCTCCACCAAAAGATTTCCTGTTGACTCCATGTAACTTAGAGGGACAGATTTGGGGTGGGGGGGAGGGAAAGAAAACACAGGTTGTTAGGTATGCCCAATGTCACCTGAATAAGTAGGAGCAGTATACATATTGCACCGAGTACAAGCAGGGACTCCGGCAACTAACTATGACAGCATAACTAAAAGGAGAGAGCCAGAAGGTAACACAGGCATGAGGGAGCCCCGGGACATAAAGCAGCCAGCCACTACACCGTCAACAAACTCGAGTGAGCAAGCGAGTGGGGACTGACAGCATCCATACATCCCAGTTTACCAAAACACTCTATGTCTGAGGACCCTCCAGATCTACTCCTTTACCTCATAAACACCATTAACAAAAGGCTTGACTAAACAGATATGTTTTCAGCCTAGACTTAAATGCTGAGACTGTGTCTGATTCCCGAACATTACTTGGAAGGCTGTTCCATAACTGTGGGGCTTTGTAAGAAAAGGCTCTGCCCCCTGATGTAGCCTTTACTATACGAGGTACCAGCAGATAGCCTGCACCTTTTGATCTAAGTAGGCGTGGCGGGTCATAGAGGAGCAGAAGTTCACTCAGGTACTGTGGTGTGAGACCATTTAGTGCTTTAAAGGTCAATAGTAGTATTTTATAATCAATACAAAATTTGATTGGGAGCCAATGCAGTGTGGATAAGACAGGCGTGATGTGGTCATATTTTCTAGTTCTAGTAAGGACTCTTGCTGCTGCATTTTGAACTAACTGGAGCTTGTTTATGCACTTATTGGAACATCCAGACAGTAAGGCATTACAATAATCCAACCTGGAGGTAACGAAAGCATGGACTAGTTTTTCTGCATCATGCAATGACATTAAATTTCTTATCTTTGCAATATTTCTGAGATGAAAGAAAGCTATCCGGGTGATGTTATCAATGTGAGTTTCGAATGAAAGACTGGGGTCAATAATCACTCCGAGGTCTTTTACTGCTGCACGTGAAGAAACAGAAAGGCCATCCAGAGTCACTGTTTAATCAGAAAACTTACTTCTAGCTGTATGTGGTCCTAGCACAAGTACTTCAGTCTTGTCAGAGTTAAGCAGAAGGAAATTAATAAGCATCCAGTGTCTAATGTCCTTAACACATTCCTCAATTCTATTAAGCTGGTGTCTCTCATCAGGTTTTGCAGAGACATACAACTGTGTGTCATCAGCATAACAGTGGAAACTAATACAATGTTTACGAATAATATCGCCCAGAGGTAACATATATGGAGAAAAAAGCAGTGGACCCAAGACAGAACCTTGTGGAACACCAAACTTTACCTCGGTACATCTAGAAATATCACCATTTATATCAACATACTGATAACGATCAGTTAGATAAGACCTGAGCCAGGAGAGGGCCATTCCCTTAACTCCCACAACATGTTCTAGTCTATCCAGAAGAATGGAATGATCAATGGTATCAAATGCTGCACTAAGGTCAAGCAACACAAGTAGCGAGACACAGCCCTGATCAGATGCCAACAGTAGGTCGCTTACTACTTTAACCAGTGCTGTCTCTGTGCTATGATGAGGTCTAAATCCTGACTGATACATTGCATGGATGTTATTCCTATGTAAATATGAGCATAACTGCTGTGCCACAGCTTTTTCAAGGATCTTGGAGATAAAGGGGAGGTTTGATATTGGCCAATAATTGGACAGCTGACAGGGATCAAGGTCAGGTTTTTTAATCAGGGGTTTGATAACTGCTAGTTTAAAGGATTTGGGTACATAGCCAATCATAAGAGAAGAATTTATTATTTTTAGAAGCGGTTCAATTACTCCAGGCATTATCTGTTTGAATAGATGTGTAGGTAAGGGATCTAGTACGCAAATTGAGGCTTTTGATGTAGAGATTAATGAAAGTAATTCAGTTTCTTTTAGGGGAGTAAAACATTCTAACTGATGATCTGATACAGTTATATTGTTAACTACAAGGTCACTTTCATTGTCTAACCTTAAATTAGTAGTTTGAATTTTTTGTCGGATATTCTCAATTTTGTCATTAAAAAAATTCATGAAGTCGTTGCTACTACATACTGCAGGTATGCATGTGTTGATAGTGGACTTATTCCTGGTTAATTTTGTTACAGTATTAAATAGGAACACAACTTCAAAAGATGCACTTCAAAACACAACTTGATGTGCATGCAGTGCATCTGAAATCAACATTCAATTTGCCAATGCAAAAGATGCAAGCTGCCTACTAAATACACTGTTTGTGAAGCTCAAATTATTGTTAAAAGAGCTGAAATTATGTAGTTCAGAGCTGTTAGAAAGCCATGCACTATAGAGGAAATGGAATTTATGTAAGGAAGATAATGTGTTCATAAATTAAAGTTTTATTACATAAAGATTATTGTGCCAGCACAGGTAAATAGTCTGAATGGCATACTAATTGGTTGGAATGAAATGATGTACAGAAGAAAGAGGTTACTTCAAATAAAAAAGTTATATTTTATGTGGTTGACTGTGGCTTTGATAAATAAAAGTCAGTCCAAATTAATGTATTGAATTTCTTTGTTCATCTTTAGTAAATGATGTATACTGGATGGTAATAATGTGCTATGATGATATGCATGACAAAATTATGCACAAACCTGGCCACTGCTAATTGTTTTTCGAACTAAATATGGAATTAGATGCACTTTCCATTTTCCCAGCTTTGTTTTAGCTGACTTCCTCCCAACTGCATATATATGATGGGGGAAAGTGCACTTTGTATGTTGCCATGTATGTGGTGTTTACATTGAAAGTTAAGGTTTGTATGCCATTTTTCTTCATAATACACAATGCATCTTGCATGAAATACAGCCCCAAAATAGGCACAAACATCTTACTACATCTGGCCCTCAATGTTCAGATGTGTCAATGCCCCAGTTACTTTCAAAATTGCATCTATCAGCTCACTATCATGGCGTTCTCTCTCTCTCTCTCTCTCTCTCCCCCTGTCTCCCTCCCCATATCTATGTATCTCTCTGCAAAATTATTAACTGGGGGTTTTGCTGTGATGTGGGCAGTAGCACATGCTAAAAGGGCAATGATGCACTTGACACTCTTGCTTGGTTAGCCCTCAGAACCCTCAATAACTTGATAGATACTACTGACACTTAATCAGCTTCCACGTCCATTGCTGAAGAGTGGACAGAAGCAGAATGGAAGATTTTCCTCCCTCTCTTTCCACAATCATCGCTACAGCATATTGATTTCCCAATTTTTCCTTCAGGCACCCCATTACCAGTCCAGAAAAATGTCCTGGCTTATTGGAATCTAATTCATCTTGTAAATGAGGGAATATTCATTCTGGACTGCCATATCACTTGAATCAAAACAAACTGATTGAGGAGGGTTTTTTTTTTTAGCACACTGCCAAGGAGCATGACAAATAACATGAGATTGCAACACATTCCAGATTTAAAAAGTGGACAAGCCAGTGTGCATTACTTGTAACACTTCAAAGTTCCAAGTGGTTCTTACTTTGAAAACCTGATTATCAGCACATTCCCAGACAATTCTCAGCTTTAAATTTCAATAATAAGGCAAATGCCTCTGTGTTTGGGAAGAAAGTTATTCATAAACTTCAAATGGAGATACTGAAATGCTTTGTAAACTTTAAATTTCAATGAAACACACCAACATTAAAACTGCTGCACGGCTGAAATTTACTTAGGGTGACAATAAGGTGGCCACCTGATGCAAAAAGATAATGTGAGTTTGTTTTATGGAAAATCTTAATTTTATAGACAAGACACTTAGCTAACTGGTACAAGCAGCGAAAACAATGTTATTTCAGTTTTTCGCAAGAAAGTGATAAAATATTGAGCATATTTCTAAAATATCCTGGTCTACGGACGTGACATTAAGAAAACTGAAACAATAACTTCACTTGAAGCTGAACACATTTATTGTCCATCAAACTGGAAAAACAATATTCACTGTAAAAGAAGAGACCCTAAGAAACAACAATTGCAACAGTACGAATATGGCAGTTGTAATCTTAATTATATCTTGAACCTTTGTAACACCAATGCTCGTAGTAAAAAAAAGAACATTTTTCATGTTAGCAAATTCACATATTTATATATTTATATATTTAAACCATCAATAACATATACAAAGATTTACTGAAGTTCAAAGGCACTCTGAGTAATTATACAGGCTAGAGATGTCCATCTATTCATTATACCAAGACATATTTCATATATTTGATACAGGTGAATTACCAGTCTCAAAAACAGAAAAGTCTACGGACATGACATTGGAATTGTTTTCAGAACAAACATTACTGAAATAAACATATTACTTTTTTTTTACCAAATAATCAACAAATTACTTTTCTTTACCAAATAATCAGATTGTTTTGATTTGTTTCTTTCAGCTTTTTTCGCCATCTAGCTTGTTTCTCTGCCCGCTTTTGTTGCCTAACTTTTTCATTTACTTTACCCGTGGTTTATCAGATTTCTGAAAAGAAAAGGTCAAGAAATGAGTATTTTCCAAATTCATTATGTGAGACAACAAGTCATGCAGTTTCTAGCAAGCTCAGAAAACATGTTAATAGGTGGAAAAAGTCTAAATGCGACGGACAGCTGTAAATGATTTACTGGGTCTACGGACGTGACATTGTACACAACAGAACAAGACTTGCTTATGTGGAGACAAGATGAAGAATATATATGTATCAAGGTTGAAGTAAAGTGTAAATAGTATGCAAGAAACCTTTTGTCACTTTGAAACTGAAATAATGCACTTATCTCATCTCCTCTAGCCGCTTTATCCTTCTACAGGGTCGCAGGCAAGCTGGAGCCTATCCCAGCTGACTACGGGCGAAAGGCGGGGTACACCCTGGACAAGTACCAGGTCATCACAGGGCTGACACATAGACACAGACAACCATTCACACTCACATTCACACCTACGGTCAATTTAGAGTCACCAGTTAACCTAACCTGCATGTCTTTGGACTGTGGGGGAAACCGGAGCACCCGGAGGAAACCCACGCGGACATGCAAACTCCACACAGAAAGGCCCTCGCCGGCCCCGGGGCTCGAACCCAGGACCTTCTTGCTGTGAGGCGACAGCGCTAACCACTACACCACCGTGCCACCCTTAATGCACTTATAAAATTATTTTAATCATTTGATCTGCAACATAGGATTTTTTCTCAGAAAATATAGAGAAGTGCAGAACAGTGAAAAACACCAGATTAGAGTACAGAAGAAGCACTAGATAGAGTGATATAGCATCACAGTAGGCATGCAAGCTGTTTAGTAATATTAGTAATGAAGAATAATATGTTAGGAGATTGTGATCGCTAAGGTACAACTTAGTCTACGGACGTGACATACAACAACTAGTGAGTTTAGTGGAATATCGAGAACCGCCACCACGCATGCTTAGACTGAAATTCATAAATACCGTTCTGTTCTGCACAGTTATTGATAATGACATCTCAACAACCAGCTTTAAAACAAAAACATCAAGAAGAATATCAGGAAATGACTGTCTACGGACGTGACAAAACTGTTACGGAATTCGCATCTGTGGCAGTTGTTATGCTGCCACTGAGAAAAGTATCGAGATGGAGATCCAAATTCTGTTATGTCTGAAAACAACACATGTCCTGTGAAAAAGAGACAGTATGGAATTAGTAAAAACATACATTTGGAGCCTGAAAGCAGTTGTTCCAAAACCATATGTTTTCTAAACTGTGACATATATGGTTGGCTTGTACACATGAATATAATAATGAAGAAATTGATATCAGACGTGTGGTTTTATGTACATATTGTACAGAGGAAGCCATAGAAATACAGAAAGCAAAAAAAAAAAGTCTCTGAATCAATGATAACAGACACATATTAGTGACAGTTGTATGCACTAAATGCCATGTGGCCAAGTGTGACATGAATTTTTTGTTGATTTTCCCCAAATAAAGACTTTCTGGTTGTCTTGATTTATCAAAGAGTGCCAGGTATCCAATGTAAATTAGTACATTATAGGTGCCCGGACTTGTGGCCAACATAAAAGTAAGTTAATGCTGTCTAGCAGTACATCTGTATGCACAGTTTTCCATACAATGTTATTTTGGTACCCCAAGTGAATTTCAGCCGTGCAAGATAAAAGTCTGAGCAGATTTTTATAAAACCACTGTATTTTATTTTTTGACATGTGGCTGACCCCATCTCTCTCTCTCACACACACACACACACACACACACACACACACACACACACACACACACACACACACTCTTCGCCCGTCCAGTGTGTTCTGGGTTGGGTCCCTTTCCTAGGTTTTCTTGGTTAAGTAAGTACACCTGGTGAGCCACTCCTCTGCTGCACTGCTTTTTGGTCATGGACAATTTAGAGGAGTCAATTAGCCTAACTGCATGTATTTGAGGGAAACTGGAGCACCCGGAAGAAACCCACATAGACACAGCCCTTCGTCAGCTGTGAGGTTCGAACCCAGAACCTTCTTGCTGTGTGTGAGGTGACAGTGCGAACCACTGCACCATAGTGCTGTGGAATTTATATATACATACACACAGACATTGCCTTGCAAAATTATTCATCCCCCTTGGTGTTTGTACTGTTTTGTTGCATTACAAGCTGGAATTAAAATGGATGGGGGGGTGGGGGTTTAGCACCATTTGATTTACAGAACATGCCGACCACTTGAAAGGTGCACTTTTTTTTTTTTATTATGACACAAACAATAATTAAGATGAAAAAACAGAAATCTGGAGTTTGCACACTGTAGGTATTCACTCCCCCAAAGTCAATACTTTATAGAGCCACCTTTTGCTACAATTACAGCTGCAAGTCTCTTGGAGTATGTCTCTATTAGCTTAGCACATCTAGCCACTGGGATTTTTGCCCATTCCTCAAAGCAAAACTGCTCCAACTCCTACAAGTTAGATGGGTTGCATTGGTGTACAGCAATCTTCAAGTTATTCCACAGATTCTCAATTGGATTAAGGTCTGGGCTTTGATTAGGCCATTCCAAGACATTTAAATGTTTCCCTTTAAACCACTTCAGTGTAGCTTTAACAGTATGTTTTGGGTCCTTGTCCTGCTAGACCATGGACCTTCGTCCCAGTCTCAAACCTCTGGCTGACTCAAACAGGTTTTCCTCCAGAAGTGCCCTGCATTTAGTGCCATCTAGCTTTCCTCCAGTCCTGACCAGCTTTCCTGTCCCTCCAGATGAAAAACATCCCCACAGCATGATGCTACGAACACCATGCCTCATTGTAAGGATGGTGTTCTCAGGGTGTTGGGTTTGCACCACACATGGCATTTCCCATGATGGCCAAAAAGTTAAATTTTTGTCTCATTTGACAAGAGAATCATCTTCCATGTATCTGGGGAGTCTGCCACATGCTGTTGGGCAAACTTCAAATGTGTTTTCTTCAGCAATGGCTTTTTTCCTGGCCAATCTTTCATAAAGACCCACTCTGTGGAGTGTATGGCTTAAAGTGGTCCTATGGACAGATACTCCCATCTCCACTGTGGATCTTTGCAGCTTGCTCAGCATTATTGTTGGTGTCTTTGCTGCATCTCTGATTAATGCCCTCCTTGCCTGGTCTGTGAGTTTTGGTGGGTGGCCTTCTCTTGTCAGGTTTGTCTTGGTGCCATATTCTTTCCATTTTGATATAATGGATTTAATGGTGTTCCCTGGGATATTCAAAGTTTGGGATATTTTTTTATGACCGTACCCTGATCTATACTTCTCCACAACTTTGTCTCTGACCTGTTTGGAATGCTCCTTGGTTTTCATGTTACTTGCTTAGTAGTGTAGCAGAGTCAGGGTCCTTCCAGAACAGGTTGATTTATACATACATCATGTGACAGATCATGTGACACTTTGATTGCACACAGATGGATCTTAATCAACTAATTTTGTGACTTATGAATTGAATTGATTGGACCAGCTCTTATTTAGGGGTTTCATACAAAAGGGGGTGAATACTTATGCACACTCCAGATTTTTGTTTTTTCATCTGAATTATTGTTTGTGTCACAATAAAATAAACACTGTGCACCTTTAAAGTGGTACGTATGTTGTGTAAATCAAATGGTGCTAACCCCCCATAAATCTATTTTAATTCCAGCTTGTAATGCAACAAGACTAGACAAACCCCAAGGGCACTGTGTGTGTGCCCTTCATCTTCTTCCATGAGAGCTGGGTTCCTTTTCTTTGGCAAAAAGGATGGCGGTCTCTGACCCTGTATTGACTACTGTGGGCTGAACAAGAGGACCCTTAAGTCTTCAGCCTTTGAGTTACTTCAGGGAGTGACAATCTTAACCAAGTTAGACCTTTGCAATGCCTACCACCTGGTCTGGCTCCAGGAGGGAGATGATTGGAAGTCTGCTTTCAATTCACCAACAGGGCACTATGAGTATTTAATCATGCCATTTGGGTTAAACAATACCCTAGTGGGCTTCCAGGTGCTCATCAACAACATCCTGAGGAATATGTTGAACCAGTCTGTCTTTGTGCATCTGGAGGATATTCTGGTATTCTCAAAGTCCATTCATGAACATGTCCATCACATCAGAGCTGTCCTCCAGGGCCTTCTTAATAACCATATTTTTGTGAAGCCCAAGAAATGCAAGTTTCATGTTTCTGAGGATTCCTTTTTTGGGGTTCATCTTGTCCAAGGGGAACTTTGCATGGATCCCAAAAAGACTTAAGTGGTCCATGACTGGCCTCAGCCCACCTCTGTCAAAGAAGTTCAGTGCTTCCTTGGTTTCATAAATTTCTATTGGACATTCATTTGAAATTTCAGCTCAGTAGCTGCACCACTGTCCAACCTAACTAAGAAGCAGTCTGGTCCTTTTGTCTGGTCTCTGGAGGCTGAGAGGGCTTTTCAAGATCTAAAGACGAAGTTTACTTCAGCCCCTATCCTTACTTTACCTGACCCTTCACTCCCTTTTCTCATTGACGTAGATGCCTTGGATGTGACAGTGGGTGCAGTTCTCTCCCAGCATCCTGCAGATGGCAAGCTCCACACTTGTGCCTTCTTCTCCTCTCACCTGTCTACTGCCAAGAGAAACTATGATGTGGGTGATAGAGAACTCCTGGCAATCAAACTGCCCTTGGAGGAGTGACGGCATTGGCTTGAAGGGGCCCAGCATCTTTTCCTGGTGTGGACAGACCACAAGAATTTGGAGTATGTGCAGAAAGCCAAATGTCTCAACCCTTGGCAGGCAAGGTGGGCTCTTTTTTTTTTAAATCAGTTTGATTTTGTGTTGTCTTATTGCCCTGGCTCAAAAAAATCAGAAACCAGATGCTCTGTCCAGGCTTTTTCAGAACATGGACTGTGAAAACATGCCAGGAACCATCCTCCATAACTCCAAGACTGTGGCTCCTGTACATTGGGGAACTGAGATGGCGGTACAACAAGCCCAGCGGAGGGAGCCAGATCCTGGTAATGGACCATCAGGACAACTTTTTGTCTCCACCTCTGTTCTCTCCCTGGTCCTACAATGGGGGCATTCCTCATGGCTGACTAACCATCCCAGCACAAGCAGGACATTAGAGCTCATCAAGAGGTGGTTCTGGTGGCCTGGGATGAATGGAGATGTCAAGTCCTTCATTGCTGCTTACCCTGTTTGTGCCCAAAATAAGACCACCACCACCACATTCTTCCCCATGGTCTCCTTCACCCCTTACCTATACCCAAACAGCCCTGGTCCCACATGTCCATGGCCTTCATTACAGGTCCCCCCCCCCCCAAAGGAAACACAGTCATTTTGGTTATTGTGGACCATTTTTCCAAGGCCTGCCATTTTGTTCTATTATCCAAACTATAATGTTCTGTTGCAGAGTGTAGCAACTCTGGTTAAACACCAAGCTAAACCTTTGTCAATGAACACAGGAGTCCGACTAGAGTTGACCTTTTACTCTCTGAAGTCTCATTTGACAAGCGGTGAAAACTGTAGTTAAAAGAAATACAAAACAGAAAAATTATCTGTATTTGCATAAATACCGCATTATGAAATAACTCAAAATATGAATTTACACCTTTGTATGTACCTTGAGCAACAGTAATAATCATGAGAAGAATGCTCTTTTAACATGTACAAAATTACCTTTCTAAATTATAAATGAAATATAAGTTTTTAACGATTACTGCTATTTATGATTCTTAACATCTTATCATCATGAAATATACACTTACAGCATTGCCTGAACAATGTTTCAAAGTGAATGGCTGTGGAAGAGCCTCAGAGCATGAACAGCATGTCAGTTTCCCTCTCAAAGCAACCAGGAAGAGAATGTAAACAAGGAAGTGCTGTCACTAGCAAGTCGACCTTCAAAATAAAATCTTCTCAAACAATTTTACCCTTTTTACTGCTATTTATAACTTAAACACATATGAATGAATTCTTTTAAAGCAAACTATAAAGATAAATGACATAAATGCCTTAGAGGCAACACACTCCCCGTCTGGCCTATGTGAGGCCACTATGAACTTGAAGGAGTCTAAAACAACAGTCCTTGAATCAGTCCTTAGGCAGAAGAAGAACTACTTCTGCAACTGGCCTGAGGAAGGTTTTTGCATCACCTTCGTCAGTTGTTTTTATCTCAACCTTTCTCACATGTCCATCCTTCCCAGGAAATGCCGCTGTGACTATGGCCATGGGCCAGCAGTTGCGGACAGTCTGTTTGTCCCTGAGGAGAACCAGATCACCCACTTGAAGGTTTCTGCGTGGCAGTGTCCATTTTTGTTTTTGTTATAACAATGGTAAGTATTCTTGGCTCCAACAGTTCCAAAACTGGTTTGCAAGTGCTTGAACTTGCCTCCATTGTTTTGTGTAAAGGTCCTTGTCAGTGAAATGTCCAGGAGGAGGTGGAACTCCTGATTTCTGTGTGAGGAGCATGGCTGGTGAAAAAATGAAGGGTTGTTGTGGATCTGTAGACACAGGTAGGAGTGGATGTGCATTGATGATAGCTGTGATTTCTGCCATTAGCGTTGATAGCACCTCATGGGTTAGGTGACTTTTTTGCTGCAGGAGCATTAAATCGAGGATTCTCCTAACAACACCAATCATCCATTCCCATGAGCCTCCCATGTGGGAAGCATGTGGAGGTCTGAAGTTCCAGCTACATCCTTGCTTGCTGAGGTACCTCTGCACAGTATTGTCCATCTCCAACTCCTTGCTAGCTCCAATGAAGTTAGTGCCACAATCAGACTGGAGTTGCTTTGCAGGGCCTCTGAGTGTGAAGAAATGCCTGAGAGCATTTATGCAGCTGGATGCGTCCATAGACTCAATCAGTTCAATGTGGACTGCTCTTGAACTCAAACAACTGAACATTATGGCCCACCTTTTGCTCTCTGCCTGTCCTCCTCTGGTGCATCTGATTACAATGGACCAAGGCCCGAAGACGTCAAGCCCAACATATGTGAAAGGAGGGCAGACCGTGAGACATTCTGGCGGTAAGTCTGCCATACGTTGTTCTTCCATTCTCCCACGCAGCTTCTGGCAGAT
The DNA here is from genome assembly GCF_027579695.1 of Neoarius graeffei. Lineage (NCBI taxonomy): Eukaryota > Metazoa > Chordata > Actinopteri > Siluriformes > Ariidae > Neoarius > Neoarius graeffei. The sequence continues at coordinate 59,288,278 of NC_083582.1, read as the reverse complement.
TATGCATTTGTGGAGGACAGAATTGATCAGTCACTTACCACCCAAAATCCACAGTCCAGCTGCCCTTACTGCACCTTCTGTGAGATGTCGGCCCTGATGTCTCACCTGCTCATGGTGATGTCGTACAAGCAGTAGGGAAATGTGACTGTCCTTGGCTAGGATTACTGGGTTCTTTTCTTCGCATGTAAGCTGAGAATATTTCAGTCTGCCTCCAACACAGATGAGACCACCCTCTAAGATTGGACTGAGCTTATGCAAAGGGCTGTTTGTAGGCACCACTTTGTTTGCTTGGATGGCTGATAGTTATTTTGCAAAGGCTGGCCTTTGTGCTGCTCTCAGAATGACATCTTACGCTTGAGCCATTTCATCCACAGTACAAGGCAAGTGACATATGTGCCATCCTGAGCACCTGCTGTTTTGGTTGGAACGTTTGTGGGATCTTGCCACATGGATGAGGAACGCCACTGCTCGTAGTAGAAAGATGAAGGTGGAAAAATGCTGAAAGTGGTCAGGGTTAAGCACAGATTCCTCCAGGTGAATAGTGTAGGTGCGTACCTGTGGCCAAATCTCTGAGTCATTTACTGGTTTGATGAGCTCAAACGTTTCATTTGTTTGTTTCTGCAGATGATTAATACAGGAATGAAGGTTCCTGAACCAGGAACTCTGTGCAAGATGCGATGCAGGTAAAGATCTGGATGCATGATCTGCAGGGTTTTCTTCTGTGTGTACATAATGCCATTGTACTGGTTCAGAGGACTGTTGGATACGTTGAACTCTGTTGTGGACATAGGTGTAAAAGAGTTTTGTTGCATTATTAATGTACCCGAGCACCACCTTGCTGTCCGTGTAGAACCTGATAGCATCCAATTTCAGGTCTAGCTCTTCTCGGATGAGGTCTGCCATTTCTACTGCAAGCACAGCGGTGCAGAGTTCGAGCCTTGGGATTGTGGGTTCAGACAGAGGTGTTAATTTGGCTTTGCCCATAACAAGTCCTACTTCTACCTTTCCATCCTCCTGAATGGCTCTCAGGTAAGCAATGGCTCCAATGGCCATGGTTGAGGCATCTGAGAATATGCACAACTCTGTGTGGAAGGCTTTGATGAGCGAGGTTGGTGTGTATGTGCATGGCACATGGAGCTCCTTTAGGACTTGAAGAGAGTCTCTCCATGTTTCCCATTTCTTCAGCTTATCTGCTGGGAATGGTCTGTCCCAGTCAGTCAGTTCTGACGTAAGCTCTCTGAGAAGGGCTCTTCCCTGGATCATGATGGGTACCAACAACCCCATGGGATCAAAGACGCTGTTGACAGTAGAGAGAACTCTGTGTCGGGTAAAAGGTTTAAGAACAGTCGATGCAGAGAATGTGAATGTATCTGTTCTGATCTCCCATAGCAAACCCAAGCTGCACTGCATGGGTGTTGTTTCCTCACTCAAATCCAGATCCTTGATGACTGGAACACAATCTTCAGGCGGGAAAGCTCTAGTGACTGTTGGACTGTTTGATACAAACTTGTGCAAGTGAAGGTTTGATTCAGCAAGTGAAGCCTGAGTCTGTCAGAGAAGGTTGATTGCCTCTGCTTCAGATGACAGAGACACCAACCCATCATCCACATAAAAGTGTCTTTCCACAAACTTCACTGTGTCAGCCCCAAACTTCTGAGCACCTTCAGCAATGGCTCTATGCAGACCATAAATGGCTACAGCAGGAGGTGGTGAGTTGCCAAAAACATGAACCCTCATGCGGTAGTTGACAACCGCCTTACTGAGGTCATTATCTTCATGCCACAAAAAATGAAGGAAGTTGCGATGATCTTCATGAACCAAAAATAGTGGAACATTTGTTGGATGTCAGCAAGGATAGCTACTACCTCCTTCCTGAAGCGTAGAAGGATGCCCAGGAGAGAATTATTGAGGTCAGGACCTGTCAGAAGCACATCATTGAGGGAGACACCAGAGTACTGAGCACTGGAATCAAAAACTACCCAATTTTATTGGGCTTTTGCGGGTGCTATACCCTAAATGATGGAAGAAACCAGCACTCCTCATCCTCCTTTAAAGGTGGCGCTACTTCTGCATGACCATTGGCAATGATCTTCTCCATGAATGCCACAAATTGTTCCTGCATCTCAGGTCTCCTCTTGAACTGACATTGCAGGGATTCAAACTGCTTGAGCACGTGTTCTCTGTTATTTGTCAAACACTGGCGTGGCTCTTTGAATGGCAATGGGGCAACCCAACTGCTGGTGTCATCTTTGTGGACATTCGTGTTCATGATCTTTAGAAAGAGGACGTCTTCTATTGATGGAGCAGGTTTGTTATCGTGTTCAGTTTGGTCAAACAGTCTGTGTCCGAGCATCCTCTCTGGCACTTTGTTAGGCTCGCTGAACCTCGGCTGTGTTTCTTTGACCTGCATGAAACTTGTACAAGGCTGAAAAATGGAATGGCGACCATTATCGAGCACATGAGTCTTAAAGGTGTCAACCGTTGATTTATGCACTTTATCTAGGCACACCTCTCCTATCACCACCCAGCCTAGATCGAGTCGTTGTGCAAAGGGAGCATTGTGTGGCCCGTTAACTTGCTGCCTGACCTTGTGTGCTCTGAGCACATCTCTTCCAAGTAGCAGGAGCATCTCAGCTTCTGGGCCTAGATTGGGAATGTGTTTGGCTATGTAATGGAGATGAGGCTGATGCAAAACTGCACTTGGTGTTGGGATTTCAGTTCGATTGTTTTGGATTTCAGGACACTTGAGGAGAGGTGGGAGAGAGATGAGGGCCTTGCCATCCAACGACTCTACCTGGAATCCTTCTGCCGTCCTGCCATATGTTTCCATGATGCTGGGGCATGTTCTGAGATGGTACAAGAGTGGTTTATTCTCCACACCAAACAGCTCAAAGAACTCTGGTTTGGCTAAAGAGCGGTTGCTCTGATCATCCAAGATTACATAAGCTTTAATGGCTTTGTGCTTTGAATCTTTGGGGTAGACCATTGCTAGGCAGATTTTAGAGCAAGAATGACCCCACTGTCTGGAGCCACAAACCTCTGTGCAGCTAGTTCTAACATCCGTTACATTAGAACCATCTTCTCCCTCCCCGCCATTCTCCTGTGGCAGTGGAGGAGCCTTGGTAGGTTGAGGTTGAGGGCCGGGGTGCATGGCTGCATCATGGTAGGTGCTTTCACACTCAGAGCACTTCACAGAAGATTTGCAGTCTTTGGCAAGATGGGAAGTTGAAGAACAACACTTGAAACATATTCCTTTCTGTTTTAGAAAGGCCTTCCTGTTGTTGATAGACTTGTTTCTGAATGTCCTGCATTTCTGGAGTGGATGTGGTTTGTCGTGCAGTGGGCAGTTCTTGTTAGGGTCATTGTTGATTGTAGAGACATCTGTTTTGTGAACTGTGATAGACTTGTTGGTGTTAAAGCTCTTTGCTGGAAACCTTTCTGGTTTTGTGGGGTTTGTGCTGCTGCTTTGACACAAAGCTTGGGTCAGTACGTTTTTTGGCCTCATGACACACAAAGTTACAAAAGTAACTAAAGGGAGGGAAGCAACCATTGTTCTCTTCTTTGTACCATGACCCAGATGACACCCACTTTTCTTGGAGCCCATATGGAAGCTTGTCTACTATTGGTCGAAGACCCCTGGAGGTGTCTAGATACGACAACCCAGTGAGATATCCATCCTCCTTGGCGCCTTGTATCTCCATGAGCAAATCTCCAAGTTTGCATAATTTGGTGTTATCTTTGGCTGCAATCCTTGGAAAACTGTCTAGTCTCTAGAACAGTGACTGCTCAATTATCTCAGGGGCAGCATAGCAGTCGCACAGCCTCTCCCATGCCTTGCGGAGAGCCAGATCAGCGTTGTTCACATGCACTGCACGTATGCACCTCATTTGTTCTCCAGATTCTTTTCCAAGCCATTTGATCATGAGGTCTAGTTCTTGTGTTGCTATAAGTTGGACTTCAGCCACTGCATTGGTGAATGAGGACTGCCATGCACAGAAATTCTCCGGCTTATCATCAAATTGGTACAGTCCTGACATAGCAAGATCTCGTCGTGCCAAATACTGTGCCAGAGGGTCTGAGGGGGTTTGACAGACTAGCTGGAAATATATGTTGGGATATTTGTGACTGAGCACGTATATACGTGTGAGGGTTTGTCCTTTTGATGTCAGTCTTTGGCTCAACTCTTGTCAGTTCAGACAGGTTCGGTGCAGGTGAATGTGCCATAACATCACTTTCAGGCTTGGGCTTGTTATTAGTAAGTTGGAATTCTGATATGTTTGCAGGTGGATGCCATGTTTTGAAACTGTCTTGTGATGCAGCATGGTCTGGAGATTTAACAAGTGGGCCTGGGACTGGTGCAGAGGTACAACCCCGATTCCAAAAAAGTTGGGACAAAGTACAAATTGTAAATAAAAACGGAATGCAATGATGTGGAAGTTTCAAAATTCCATATTTTATTCAGAATAGAACATAGATGACATATCAAATGTTTAAACTGAGAAAATGTATCATTTAAAGAGAAAAATTAGGTGATTTTAAATTTCATGACAACAACACATCTCAAAAAAGTTGGGACAAGGCCATGTTTACCACTGTGAGACATCCCCTTTTCTCTTTACAACAGTCTGTAAACGTCTGGGGACTGAGGAGACAAGTTGCTCAACTTTAGGGATAGGAATGTTAACCCATTCTTGTCTAACATAGGATTCTAGTTGCTCAACTGTCTTAGGTCTTTTTTGTCGTATCTTCCGTTTTATGATGTGCCAAATGCTTTCTATGGGTGAAAGATCTGGACTGCAGGCTGGCCAGTTCAGTACCCGGACCCTTCTTCTATGCAGCCATGATGCTGTAATTGATGCAGTATGTGGTTTGGCATTGTCATGTTGGAAAATGCAAGGTCTTCCCTGAAAGAGACGTCGTCTGGATGGGAGCATATGTTGCTCTAGAACCTGGATATACCTTTCAGCATTGATGGTGTCTTTCCAGACGTGTAAGCTGCCCATGCCACATGCACTAATGCAACCCCATACCATCAGAGATGCAGGCTTCTGAACTGAGCACTGATAACAACTTGGGTCATCCTTCTCCTCTTTAGTCCGAATGACACGGCATCCCTGATTTCCATAAAGAACTTCAAATTTTGATTCGTCTGACCACAGAACAGTTTTCCACTTTGCCACAGTCCATTTTAAATGAGCCTTGGCCCAGAGAAGACGTCTGCGCTTCTGGATCATGTTTAGATACGGCTTCTTCTTTGAACTATAGAGTTTTAGCTGGCAACGGTGGATGGCACGGTGAATTGTGTTCACAGATAATGTTCTGTGGAAATATTCCTGAGCCCATTTTGTGATTTCCAATACAGAAGCATGCCTGTATGTGATGCAGTGCCGTCTAAGGGCCCGAAGATCACGGGCACCCAGTATGGTTTTCCAGCCTTGACCCTTACGCACAGAGATTCTTCCAGATTCTCTGAATCTTTTGATGATATTATGCACTGTAGATGATGATATGTTCAAACTCTTTGCAATTTTACACTGTCGAACTCCTTTCTG